>NW_023425595.1:35021417-35206417 GCF_014108245.1 Pipistrellus kuhlii
CAGCGGGGGGTGCACGTGGAATATGGTGGGCATCAGCTGCGATGGGATGGTGGAGCAGGTGAGCGGGGGTGCCATACCAAGGCAGGACTCCCACCAGTTGCTGTCATTGGAGTGAGCCTCTGTGGTTACTGAAAATTCTTTGCTCCCACGTGCCACGGTCCTGCCTGGCCCTCACACCTGCTGCTGACACTGGCCCCACTCGCACCCGCTACTGGCACCAGTTCGGATCCCTTCCTCTTCACTTTCTATATGGAAGGGCGGCCCCAGCTCCAGCCCCCGGGAATAAACAGTGACTGGCTTTTTAACCCATTGTGGTAATCCCATTCCACTCACCAGTGATTGGTTTAGACATCAACTTTCACAGTTCTGGCCTTTCTGTGTGTTTCTGGGAATGGTTTTATGCACTGAAACAGACATGGCTGGGGTGCTAATAAGGAATAGTCTATTTAATACACAGGAGATTCTGTCATCTACTCGTGTAGCAACCATTTTATGACCATGAATGGGCCTCAAACAATTTTCTGGGGATGGCAAGGTAGAAGGATGGGAAAACCTGGGACCTGGATAAGCTCGTAAGCTAGCTAGTTCTGGAACTAATTTGTCTTCATTCTTCTTATTATTTAAATCAGTTGATTTGGGTTTTCTGTCACTTGAGGTTGAAAGCATGGCAAAGATAGGGAGGTGGTGTCAGATTGGGGAACAAAGAAGGCTCACTTATCTGTAATGTTTTATTTATTTGAACTGAAAATGCAAAATAATATCAATTGTTGATAGTGAGTATGGAGTTATTTGTTCATTGTTTTTTTTTTAATTTAAAAATAAAAATAGAAAAATGAGTGTCTGATGAGTTGTATAAACATCATGAACAAAGATGTGGGAATGATTATTTTAAGTTGAGGGGCAACTAGGAAATATTTCTCAACAAATAAATCAAGAATCAATTTGTATTCATTTAGTAAACACTGGGGTTTTACTGTGTGTAAGCTATTGTTCAGCTGGAGCTTATATTTAACTTCCAAAGTTAAGTCACTGTGTTTTCTATTTGTAAAGAACATCTTAATAATTTGGTATCTATCTTCCATGTTCTGTGGGATATCTCTCTATATGTCTGCATTAAAGTCTTCATTTTAAATTAGAGTACCTCTTTTTTAAAAATATGTATATTTTTATTTATTTCAGAGAGAGAAAGGGGGAGGAAGAGAAGGATAGAAACATCAATGATGAGAGAGGATCTTTGATCACCTCCAACTTTTTATCCAAATTTGTTTTTAAAAAAAACTTTTATAGCCTTTTTACATGGTTCAAAAGCATGTTTGTTCCCATCATTTAGCTAAGTAAAATTAATAAAACAAATTATTCTGGCCTCTAGTGGAAAAGTGAGCAGAACTCTGATTCCTAAGTTTTTCTTTTCCTTTCTTGAGATAATAATCAGACTCAACCCTCAAATTACAACATACATGTGATATAGTAATAAATTCTAGAAAGCCTGTCGTTAAAAATTTGGTCTTTGGTATAAGATCTGAGTTACCTGTCTTCCTTCTCACCCTAACCCTTGTGCAAGTTGTTTCTAAGCTTCAATTTGGAGAAATAATATCAGTTTGGAGTTTGTGGAAATCTCAAATTAACAATGACTTAAACTTATAAAATTTTATTATCACACATAAAAGTCCAGGGATCAGTAACTCAACCCCAGTTCCATAAGTGCTTCAGAAAATCCAGGCTCCTTCAAGCTCTCTGCTCTGCTATCTCCAGGGTGTGGCCCTTGTCTACAAGAGGGGGAGGCCATCATTATTCAACCAGCAGGAAAATGGGCACTCTTGCCTCTTATATAGACTTCTTTGTTTTCCATTCTCCACAAGAGACTGAGAAATGTGTTCTTCTGAGTAGACTACTAAACTTTAGGGGTTCTATTAACCACAGAAAAAAAAAGAGTATGGGGCCCTGACCGGTTTGACTAAGTGGATAGAGCTTTGGCCTATGGACTGAAAGGTCCCAGGTTTGATTCCGGTCAAGGGCATGTACAGTAGGAGGTGTGCTGGAGGCAGGTGATCAATGTTTCTCATTGATGTTTCTAACTCTCTATCGCTCTCCCTTCCTCTCTATAAAAAAAAAAAAAATCAATAAAATATATTTTAAAAAAGAAAAAAAGAGTATGGGTATTGGGGTAACAATCAGCAGTCTCTGCCATAGGATTGTTTTAAAAATAATATATATTGCCCAGCTGGTGTGGCTCAGTGGTTGAGAATCAACCAATGAACCAGGAAGTCACAGTTTGATTCTCTGTCAGGACATATGTCTGGGTTGTAGGCTTGATCCCCAGTGTGGGATGTGCAGGATGCAGCCAATCAATGATTCTTTCTCATCATTGATGTTTCTATCTCTTTCTCCCTCTCCCTTCCTCTCTGAAATTAATAAAAATATATTAAAAAGTAATAATAATACATGTAAACCACAGCACAAGAGCCAGACACAGAGAAAAGCAAAAGAAGGCGCTATTTTATTCATAATTAATGAACTTCAGACTTGTACCTGAACAAGTGTATTTATCTCTCTCTTTTTTTTTAATTGATTTCAGAGAGGTAGGGAGAAGGAGAGAGAGATAGAAACATCAATGATGAGAGAGAATCATCGATGGGCTGCCTCCTGCACGCTCACTACTGGGGATTGAGCCTTCAACCCAGGCACATGCCCCTGACCAGAATCAAACCTGGGACCCTGCAGTCCACGGGCCAATGCTCTATCCACTGAACCAAACCAGCCAAGGCTATATTTATCTTTTCTCCCCTACATGACACTAAAATAACAGTGCAGGGATTGAAATTTAAAAAGCATAAACTCACAGTGACAAAAAGAATATGAGAAGCAACCTCAAGTGAAAAGAGACAGCAACAAAACTGTGAAAACTGGAAAACAGATGGAGGAGTAGCAACTGACTTAACTGAAAAACTAAAATCTAAGTGTCTGAAAGGAGGAAAGCTAAGAAGCAAGCTGATTCATGCTGCAAAAATCCAGAAAAGCTCAGAATTGCTGGCTTACTATCTTGAAGATGAAGCAGGTATGGCTGGAAATTGGTATTAGAAGTCAGTGTACCCAAATAACTCCTCCCTCGTGTAGCTACCTTTCCCTCCACCAGCAGAAAACATGAAGTTTATTCTTAGGATGTTGAACCAGACTAACCATGGGCTCAGGAACAGTCAGCACAACTGAGGGCAGAGGTGCTAAAAGAAAAAGGAATTAGGTAAATGTCTACATGCTGAAGGGCAAAACTGATAAATTGATTGACTCAAGAGAAAAAACATGGAAAATTGATTGACTCAAGAGAAAAAACAAATCCTTATGGTTGTACATCCCCCTGTGAAACTGCCAGTCTTATTCATGCAGTTTTCAATGAGCTTTTTTTGACTCACTTTTAAAAATGGTCACTCAAGAATCATCAGGTATTTGGGGAAAACTCATAAAATACAGAAGCCCCCCCCCCAAAAAAAAAAAAAAGTGTGGAGGGAAGAAATAATACAGGGATAAATCAAAAGGAAAAAAAGACTTAATATCCTCCACAAGACAGGAGGAAGTACTATATTTAAAAACAAAATGGTATTAAAAATGAGTACTCATCTACCTAATAAAAGAGTAACATGCCAATTGACAGTACTTCACGATGCCCACCAACCAACCAGGAGTGAGTATGCAAATTAACCGAACAAAGATGGGTTAATTTGAATACACAGGCACCGAAGGGCGGGGGGCAGGCTGGGACGCCTGAGTCTTCGCCAGGGACAACGCAGGTGTTCCACACCACCCCAGCCGCTCCGGGCCTCTGGGCGATGTGGGAAGGCAGACAGGCGGCTCCGGGCGGAGCGGGAAGGCTGCTCCAGCCAGAGCGAAGGCGGTGCCGGCAGCCAGGGGAAGGAAGGCCCATTCTTGCACGAATCTTTGTGCATTGGGCCTCTAATTAGAAGACAAAGTTTGGAAATGAAAATAAAGAAATTCTAAAAATTGGACAGAAAGCTAGAAGATAAAGTTGAAGGAATCTAGAGGGAAAAGGCCAAAAGGCAAAGATGGAAATAGAAAAGATAAGAAATTAGAGGCTTCCCTCAAATATATGCTGATTCAACTTCCAAATAAGAGTAAGTGCAGAAAAGGAACAGAGTAAACAGAAAGTAAGAAATCCAAGAAATAATATATCAAAAATTCTAATAATTGAAAGACTTGATTCTAGCTAGAAGGATCCACTGCGTGCTCAGCATGGTGATATTTTGAAATGCTGGAGGCAAAGATTCTGAAAGCTTTCAGAGGGAGAAAAATACAGATAAAGCTATAGAAATCATGCTATCTGACTGTCAAAGGCAACGCTGAAGGCTAGAAATCAATGGAATAAAGCCTTCAAAATACTGTGGAAAATTATTTCTAAAATCTTATGTAATCTATAGATTTATATATTTGTCAAACTATCAATTACAGGGGAAGAAAAAATGCTTTCCAGACATAAAATCATAAAATAAAATAAAAAAATCTACCTTTGCACCTGTCCTTAGGAAGCTTCTGGAAGATGTGCTCTGTTAATATAAGGGAACCAATAAGAAGAAAACATCATTCAGGGAAAAGAAAGGACCCAACACAGCAGAGAAGCAAAGGGGCCCCAGGATGATGGCGAAGGGAAGTGGTAGGAGGTCAGTGCTTCAACTGGCCTTGAGAGTAAGATGACAGACTCCAAGAAAGAGCAAAATGGACAGGTTATCTGATGCATTTAACTCTATTGAGGGGATTTTCATTGCATCCAGGGAGCTGGGGAATTAGAGATATATCAATAAATTTAGCAAATGAAGAGACTAGATAGTTATTATCGATAATTCCACGGAAAACCAAGTTTAAAAGAAAAAGCTGTCTTACACATTTTATGGTTCAGCTCAAAATAATAATTACATGGTTATATGATCGTAACATTGCATATTGATTTAAGCAAAAATTGTTGTGTTAGCCCTACTGAGAGAATTGGAGGAAGGGAAATAGATGTTTTGGGAAGAGATGGGGAAGCAGTGTGTAAGAGAGATAAATCCTTATACTCCCCAGTAGGTTGTTAATAGGTTATTTTTAAAACCATAGAACCTAGAAACAGGAATATAAGATATTAGTTTGATATGTATAGGGTTAATATGAAGGAAAAAAGGCAGCATAAAGTATTGAGAATAATTGGGTCTGAGATCTAGGAATTGAGGTAGAAGGTATTGGCCAATAAACTGACCTTTAAACCTGTTCATTTATTATTTTAATAAAATAAATATTAGTTTTGTTTTTAAAATATTAGTTTTTAAGTGTGCTTCATTTTTGCAAAACCCTTTTCTTTGTAAACCAATTTAATACAACTTAGTGAGCATTTATTCAATGCCTGTTATGTTAGATCATTGTTGGGGAAGAGACATGTAAAAATGAATGATTGTGAAACCAAAGCCTGATGTGATTTCATGATTCTACATGGTGGATAAATACTGAGAAATCCTGTGGAAGCGCCATCATTTCCGATTTGGAATTCTTGGAAGGCTGCAGAGTGGATCGAGTATTTGCCTTGGGCTTCCAAGGATGAGAGGAATTTGAATAGGAGATTAAATGCCAGCTGTGGCCAGTGTTGTCCCACGTGACTGGGAAAGTAATGTGTGAGGGAAAGAAGTCTGGGAGAGCTGGGGGAGGCTGTGTTGACTTCTCTGCCTTCCCTACACATTTCTATTCGTCATTTTTTCCTGCGGATTTGCTCCTCTCTGCCCTATCACTCAGACACGCTTCACTTTAGTATTCACTTCACCATGCTGGGTTAGGTGGTGGTTCTCTCTGCTGGCACCCCGTCTCTTAACCTTTTGGTCTAATTTCGAGAAGGACAAGGGAAGAGAAAATAAAACCTTGGTTTTACCTGGACAAATGTAGGTTCCTGAATGTAAAGGTAGAAACTCTCTGACCTCATAGGCAGCTAGATAGGGCTGTTACCTTTATTTTGAGGTCCTGAGATTAAACACTCATTCGTGCAGTTTGAACATAATTCTCAGAACCCTCGAGAGTAATGTGGGACACATCTAATTGGGAAGAAATGTAATAATTTCATAACTGTAAAATAATGTATTCCTGTTATTTGTTAAAAGTGCTTTTGAGAAGTAATTGGGCAAGCAAAGGGGTAGGGGTGGGAGGGTGCGTGTGTAACATCCTCCAAATTTAGGTTTTCTGTGCTCTGGATTTGTTTTCTTTTATATTGTTGGGTCCGAAAGAGGAAAGACTGGCTTAGAACTAAATAGCAGAGCTAAACCATATGTTTTATACCAAATTAGAAACAGGTGACGGTTGTTAAAATCCAGCAAGAGCTTACAAAAGCTTTAGACTCAAGTTGTATTAAAGGCAGGTGGTTATACGTACAATAAAAAGCAGTCACCAGCACACCAGCTTATTGATACATATGTGATTGATCTTTTTGGATAAAAACAAGGAAGAGTTAATAAATCACTGCACATAGCTATAAAGATGTTTGGGCTTGAAAGCCTGGCCTGTAAGAGCAAATGTGGACCCTGAAGGAAATTTATGAAGCATAGATCCTTTTAGCTTTACTTAACAGCTAACATCTGACTGACCCAGGGGGACCATGGAAATTTATTGCTGGGCCATTCAAATATTTAAGCTGTTGTGTGATGTAGAACAGGTAAAGATTAGCCCAATAACAAATATGAGGCTATAAAATAAAATGAGATTTCGATGAGTTGTAAGTACTTGTCAGAGGTCAGCTCCAAATGACTGGTCAGAAATGGGAAAAACTTGTTGATAATTAGAGGAGATTGATTATGACAACTTATAATAGATGTTAACATTGGTTTCTGTCAGATCAATGGTCCCTGGAGAATCCTCCTCCTGTGAAATCCATACATAAACAGAATAACTTTAGGGACCTCCAAATTGTATTTTTGTGCTCTGAAATGGGGTAAAATGATGAATTGAGGAGATTCCTTTTGCAATTTCATAATTGAAATATGTCTTTCTTGTATGTATTATGAATATGTGGAATTCCTAGACAGCATATTCATTCCAGAAAAGCAACTTAGTTAATTTATGTATGTGATTTTGAGCTTTGACATCTAGAAAGCAGGCAGAAGTTTTTAGGCTTTCTGATGATGACTTAAAATTAACCTATAAAATGTATGTAGTTAACAGATTTATGCACACACTTACTGAAAAGTCAACGTAGTAAAATTAAGTGGATATTTCAAAAACTTGTGGATTTATTTCCAAATTTTTTATTCACTTTTGTTTATGTAAGTTCCAAGAGTAATAAACGTATATAATATTGTTACTAGGACTTTAGAAGTTACTTTCTGGGCTTTAATAAATGCTGTAGTAATTGGTGTTGAGAGTCTCTGCCTTTTTACTTAGTGCTAAGCCCAAAATGGTGTCATATAAAAACTACCTTTGCTGTTTTTTAAGGTACCAGCTTATCAAATCAGTTGATGAATTTGCTAATAATTTGGTTCTTGAATGTCTGATTTGTAGGATGAAGAAATCCCACAAAGTCTTATAGAAATGTTGAATAAATGGAATTTACAAAATAATACCAGTTACAAAATGGGATTATTGGGGGAGGGCCATGGTATAGAATTAAGCATTGGGTTAGGAATCAAGCAGGCCTGGGTTGGAATTCTGGCTCCACCACTCCACTATACATTTACTCCTTTCTCCATTCTACAAATAAATATGTTTTAGACATTGTGCTCTAGGAACTGGGATACAGTATTAATAAGATTTACGCTTATAGTTTTTTTCTTGTTGAATATACTACAAAGGAATCGACAAGCAGTTGCCTTACAAGGTAAAAGTTGCCATGCTACTGAACGTGAAGGATTCTGAGAGAACTCATGGGAGATGACTAACCCAAACTCAGGGCAGGATGGAGTGGGGTGCAATGGGATTGGAGGTTGTAGCTGTGTGTTAGGAAAGACTGTGTGATCATGGCCACCTCAGGAATAGCACCTCCACAGTTGATTATATTGTATGGACGACGTGTGCTAAGTTTAATACCTAATGCGTAATAGCGGTACTCAGTAAATAGAGTCCATCATCAGTGTCCTTGTCCTTGCTATTGTTTGGGCCCAGCTCACTGACTCCTTTACTCTAGTACTAACGGGTGCTACCTTCTGTTACTCCACAGCAAGCACCATTCTGTTACTTGAAAATTTCTCTCCACTAAAGAATTTGTCTTTTGAGCAAATCTCAAAAGCACTTTCTAAAAATAAGAGTTGGGTGTCTAGGCATATTGAAATTAAGAAAGAAAGAGTGGCCTGGGTTGTGGGCTTGATCCCCAATGTGGGGTGTATAGGAGGCAGCTGATAAATGATTCTTTCTTTCTTTCTTTCTTTCCTCCTTTCCTTCTTTCCTCCTTTCTTTCCTTCTTTCCTTCTTTCCTCCTTTCTTTCCTTCTTTTCTTCTTTCTTTCTTTCTCTCTTTCTTCCTTTCTTTCTTTCTTTCTTTTTTAATGTATTTTATTGATTTTGTACATGATTTTGTACAGAGAGGAAGGGAAAGAGAGAGTTAGAAACATTGATGAGAGAGTCATCGATCAGCTGCCTCTTGCACACCCCCCACTGGGGATGTGCCCGCAACCAAGGTACATGCCCTTGACCGGAATCGAACCTGGGACCCTTCAGTCCCCAAGCCGATGCTCTATCCATTGAGCCAAACCGGTCTCGGCTGATTCTTCCTTATCACTGATGTTTTTGTCTTTCTCCCTTTCTCTCTGAAATAAATAAAAATACATTAAGGAAAAAAAGAAAGAATGATAAAAATGTTTCCGAAGCTTAAAATATATGTGTTTTTTTTATTTATTTATAGGGCTATATGTCACTTATATATTTGTTCAATATTAAATTAATTTTTCAATTTCTTCTTTAATTTAATTTATTCATTAATTTGCAGGTATTTGTTGAATGCCCACTGTAGATAAGACTCTGAACTTAATACTCATGTCCTCAAGAAGCTTACATTCTAATAGAGGAATTAAGACATTTGTATAGATAAAAAATATAGAGTGGAAAGTGCCAGGTGCATAAGAATGCTTTGTAATTTCAGGAGGCAGCAAATGAACAAGAAATGGTATCTCCCCGTGTGGTACTTAAAAATAGGTGTGGGAGAGGAGAAGGGGGAAATAAGACAGAGTCAATATTAACAACTGAATGCCTACTGTACTCCTGTAACTGTGCTGGGTCTTAGATTTTGTTTGTAAAATTTTTATAGCGATCCTGAAAGATTGATATTATTAAACCCATTTTAAAGATGCAAAAACAGGTACACATTAGTTTCCATTACAAGTAAGCAGCAAAGCTGAGCCTATGTCTCTCCGACCTCAAAGTTAATTTACTACACATAAATCCTCTTCTACTTTTCTCTTCTTCTCCCCCCAGAAATTGGTATTATAATTAAATAAGTAATTGCCATAAAGGACTGAGCATCGATTATGTTCTCAGCCCTGATTTACAGAGAATATTAGGTGCACTGATAGATTTAAACAAACCAATATGATATGCACACAATGTGAAGTTGTCTTCTGGAATTTAGGATGGTGAGTGGTTTTTCTTCTAAATTAATGTTCCAGATGGAAACATCTTCTGGCATTACTAAGTATGGTAGGTTTGTGCACCTTGCACGCTTAATTGTAGGGTTTTTGTTTTGTTTTTTTTTAACATTTACAGATTTGTGTGGGAAGCAGGTGCTGTCAAACCTGGGCAAATACAGGATGGCTGTTAATGTTGTGGAGTGTGAGTTTGACTTACTTGGCAGAATTTTTGTTTTACAAAATTGACTATTAAAAAAAAGACATGGTTTCCATCCTTTGATTTTGCTCTGTTCACTGAAATTAGCCTGTGACTATTTTTCAACACTTACCAAAGGGTATGGAAAAACTGGAAGGTTTCTACAAGGAAATTGATATTGAATTCTTTAACAGTTTCCACAACCCTGCAACTTACCAAGTTTTTAAAAAATGGGAATTATTTTTAACTTCCTAACTGAAATTATTTGGAATTTTATTTCCTTGAAATTCCGTTCTCTTTTTAGTACAGTTCTGTCTAAAGAACTATATTTAATATTGGCAAAGAGAATGATCTGATGTAAATCTTTTCATTACATGTTCTCCTTTAAAAACTTGTGGTGGCATCTTATTACCTATCATCTCAACTCTCTTTTCTTGCCACTCTTCTTATTTCCCTGTAAAAACTTCTGTCACTCTCTACCCATGAATTATTGTTGTTTTTGTTAGCTGTTTCTCCTCTGGTCTATTCTCTCTCCCCTTTCCTCCTAGATCTTTCCTCTGTGCTTTCTAAAACCCCTCTTCAATTATAACATACATATCCGCAACCTCTTTACTATATAACCGTGTATACAACTATGATAAACAACTATAGTATACGACTAGATATAAGTATAAAATAACTGGCTTACCTGACAGTATCACTTACCCTGGAGCCTTCTCAAGGGAGACTGTTTCTTTCCTTTTCTGTTTTAATACTCATCAAAGGATATTTTTTTTGTTGTTTTTTGTTTTGTTTTGGTGTGGGGTTTTTTGTTTGTTTATTTGTTTATTTGTTTTTTTCATAGAGAGAGGAATGGGGGAGAAATAGAGAGAAACATTGACCGTACATGCCCTGACCAGGAATCAAACCTGCAACCTTTTGGTCTATGGGATGATGCTCCAACCCACTGAGCCACCTGACCAAGACAAGGGGAGACTGTTTCTTGTCTTAACTTCCTACACCTTTGGGTCTAGAGCAGGTAATATCCTCTTTGTTTTCCAATGTCTAAAATTGAGACATTGTACTAAAAAGAGAATGGAATTTCAAGGAAATAAAATTCAAAATAATTTCTCAGTGACATGTACCTAGTATTTTTGGCACTTTCAGTGGATCGTTTTTAACACCTCTTTCTCTATATGATAAAATTATTTTCAGTAAAAATAATGAAATAAAACAAGTAATAATCACCAAAAAAATCCTCAAAGCTTAAGATGTTTTTTATTTAAAAATATGTATATATTTGCTTTTTTTTGTTGAACACAGTTTCCATGTGTTCATCTTCAATGAACAATTTTAAAAGTTTGTATTTCACTTTTCAAGGCCGACTTTAAACATTTTTGTGTCTGAATAACCTTAGCTAAAACTCTATACCAGAAAAGACGTTAACTCAGAAAAGTAAAATTGCACATTGCCATATTGCTTATTTTGAGTCTACTGCTTAAACATGGGAATATATGGTACCAGACAGCTTGGAATATGCCCAAAGCCAGATTGGAATATTTCAAACCATTTGAAACTTGGTAGAAACTGAGGTGTGTAATTAAGTCCACTTTGTTGGGCTGACTATATAACTGGAGTTCCATAAGTTAACTTCCATTTAGATAATATGTTTATTAGCGTCCTCATATGAAAACATCCTAATCTGAAGCTTACAATGTATGTTGAAATCAACAGTCACCGTAGCAATTGTTTAGAACTGAGGCCAACAAAAGATTTTTTCTGGGAGAAATATTTTATCACTAGCATAGTGATAATAAAAAAAGATCAATTTGTTGTTGTTGTTAATCCTCACCCAAGGATATTTTTCCATGGTTTTTAGAGAGAGTGAAAAAGAGAAAGACAGAGAGAAACATCAGTGTGAGAGAAACACACCAATTGGTTGCCTCCTACAGGAGCCCTGACCAAAACTCAGGCCAGGAAAGAGCTTGCAACTAAGCTATGTGCACTTGACCAGAATCAAACCCAGGACCCTTTGGTCCACAGACCAACACTCTATTCACTGAGCCAAACTGGCTAGGGCAAAAAAAAAAAAAAAAAAAAAAAAAGGTGATAGACTGTCGCCATCATCCTGCCCTTGGTAGGCCACTGTCATTCACTCTTCTATCCTAGTAGCTTCACACTTATAGGCTCTCTATTGTCAGTGATCTAAACATCCGACCTCTGTACTCCCTCTTTTTATTGAATGTATTGGGGTGATACTTGTTAACAAAATGACACAGGTTTCAGGTACACAGTTCTACAATACATCATTTATACACTGTTGTGTGTGTTCACTACCCCAAGAAAAGTCTCCCTACCATTTATCCCCTCTATACTTAACCCGTCTCCACAACTCTACCCTTACCACATCCCCGCCACTGGCAGTCACCACACTGGTGTCTGTGTCCATGAGTTTTTTTCACTTTCTTTGCTCAATCCCCTTATCCCATCATTCTTACCTCTAACCCACTTATCTGCTGAAAAAAAATATCAAACAGTTGGTCCCAGCCAGATGGCTCAATTGGTTGGACTATCATCCCATACACCAAAACAGTTGTGGGTTCGATTCCCAGTCCTGGCGCATATAAGAGGCAACTGATTGATGTTTCTCTCTCCTGTTGATGTCTCTTTCAGAAAAGAAAAAAAAAAGCAAATATATACATATTTTTAAATAAAAAACATCTTAAGCTTTGAGGATTTTTTTTTAACATATCCACGGGTGAGGATTTTAAAAAATTAAATAGTTGGAAAAATGGGTAGTACTGTAAATTTACAGTCCTCTATTTCAGTTGGCCTGATACATCCTAGAGACCTTGTTCTCCTGGCACATAACTATCTTAAACCTCCTCTTTTCCCCCCACTCCCAGAACAAAAGGGAAAGCTTATGTTCTTGATAAGTCACCTCATTTCTGACTTATTAGAAAAAAAAATAGGAGCTGTCAGATGGGAATACCTCAACCTTCCACCAAAGCACCTCAAAATCTTTTATAATTATCCTCATTATCTTCAAAATGCCCTCTACTCCCTCCACCCTGCCCCAGCCCTGCAGTCTTTCAGCTGGGTCTCCTGAAAGAATATATAAATCTATAGAATCAATAACTCTTGATAAATCAGTATCTTCTGGCTCTTCTCAGAGAGTTCAGCCTGCCTCTGGCCCTATCTGAACCTGAATTTCCTTGACAACCCCATTTCTCCTGCAGCCTAGCCATTGGCAGCTATTAATTTTCTTATATGTAGGTGTTCAGATTGAGGTGTTGAGGTTGTGATTTTCTTGTTCCTCGTTGCTTTTCCTAGACTCTTCTCTCTTTTGGTAGAGCAGACACACAAAAGCCCCTTTCCTCTGAGACATATGCCTTTTAACTATACTACTCTTTCACATACCAATCTCTCAATTATAACCCTTTACTCATAAGGTATTTTGGCAACAGAAGAAACAGGGAATACAAGAAAGACAAACAATCTTTCTCACTACTTAAAGTCTTGTTATTACAGATGACATTAACACACAAGTGGATGATTCATCCAACACCTGGCCTCTTATTTTCTTAATCTTTATCACCAGTGACCTCTTGCATTCCATTGCTTTTATTTACTCCTGTGGTTACACTCTGAATCAGGTCATCATTTCAGTCCACATCCAAAATCTGGCATCTTTTAGCCTGTTTGTTCAGCCATTTGCTTATTGTTTCTCTTGGTGACCTTCAGACCTTAGCCCCTTTATCCAGTTTAGATTTTATGACCTATTAGTTTTGTTACACCTTTGTCTTGCCTACTATGACTTTTTGTTACCTTTATAGCCCTGCTGTCCATTTTCTCTATACCTGCTGCACCCAAGCAAATGTCACACAATAGTGTCATCATAAACTCATGATTAATAACCACTTCTAAGCTCTCGATAGGGCTCAAAAGCTCTCATACATTTATTTGTTCAAGTTGTTCTACCATTTGATCAACCCTGCATCCAGTTGGGCAAAACAAACCATTGAGTTATCTGTGATCCTTCCCTCTCCATAATTTTTCACTTCCAATCCATAATCAAATCTCATGATTTTAACTCCTAGAAGACTTCTAAATTAGTCTCCTTTTTCCCATTTCTAGTACCATCACCTTAGTCCAAGCCACCATGATCTCTCACCTAGATTACTGCAACAAGCTGGTCTTACCTTCTCTAAATCATTCTCCACTGTGATCAGCATAATTTTTTCAAAAATAATTAAGAAAGCTAAAAGAGAAGGGGTTCATTTAAGAAGGAAGGTGTCAGATGCAAATCTGAGCATGTTATACTTTTGTTTAAAGTCCTTCCTTTTTTCTTTTCTTTTTTTTCAGAAACTGACATGGTCCAGAAGGCCCTACATAATCTATCATTCTGTAGCTTCATCTCTTGTCACAAGCCCCTCAGTCCAACGATACTGTTCTTCTTCTGATTTATTGAAGCAGTGTACTTCCTCCTGCCATAGGGCCTTTACATGGGCTACTTTCTTTCATTGGAACATTCCTTCCATCTCTCAGATCACTTTCTCTCAGAAGTCTTCCCTGAGTCTCAGTCTTGTCTATCTCTTCTGGAACGGTGTTCCTTCCTTCAGAGAGTACTTAATTTATAAATTATACATTTGCTAGTAAGATTATATGAGCAATGTCTGTCTACTGGATTCTGCTGTATTATCTGTGTTTGTCCACCCTTATTATATCTCTACCACCTAGCACTATACATAGCACACAGTGAAAATTTGTTGAATGAATAAACTTCATTTTCATTCATCCTTCGTGTTATATTAGGAGAGTTGTTCCACCTACCATCTAAGGCAAATCCTTCACTTGCACTCTCACCTATAGGATGAAGAGCCTGTTCCTTCTCACCTTCTCAGGACATTCTTTCTGCTATGCTTCATCATGTCCCTCCAGTTACTGAGCTCTTCTTTCTATGCCAGACTTCTCATCATCTCCATTTCCTCACTTGCAGTCACTCCTGAACTCATTGCAGTCTTTTTTCATCTCCCACTACTTCATTTAAACTTGTATTTACCTTATTACCGAAGCTACCTACCAATGAACTCATGTAATTACAGGCAACAGACATGTTTTCATGTCTGTTTTGCTTGACCTGTCAGCAACATTTGACTACTGATGATATCTTCCTTCTTAAGTTAACACTTTCTATGAGCAGTTCTGGTGAGACACTTGGTTTCTCTAAAATCTTTCTGACCATTCCTTTTCTGATTTTTCAGTTCCCAACTCCTGTTGATATTCCCAAAGCTCTGAGACAGCCCTCTCCTCTATGATTTCTTTCGGCCACTACATTCATATCTATCACTTCAGCTTCCATCTAAATTTTTATAATTGCTTAGTTGATACATTCACCCCAAATTCCTCTACTAACTTTTCATATAATAAACTTTATATAATAAGTATAAACATATATAATATACATGTTTAATATATACAACTGCTGTTCCCCCAGAGTTCTCTATTTCAGTTCATAGACACTAAGATATGCCTAGTCACTCAGTAGAGAAACCAAAGCATCATCTTTGACGCCTCCATCTTTGCCACTATCAGAACCAAAGCTTTGTCATTTCTACCCATAAATTATAGCTCATATCTATTCATATATGTTCCTCTTCATTCTTGGAATTGTAATAAAAACCATCACTATTCTGGCCTAGAGCATTGGAGCAACCTTCTAACCAGGTTTGTTCCCCTTTATTTATGACACTGTACAACAGTGGTCTTTAAGAAACCCTAATCCTGGCACTTCCATGCTTAAAAAATGTTTTACTACCCTCACATTGTTCTAAGGCTGTGGTCAGCAAACTGCGGCTCGAGAGCCACGTGCAGCTCTTTGGCCCCTTGAGTGTGGCTCTTCCACAAAATACCATGGCCTGGACGAGTCTATTTTGAAGAAGTGGCGTTAGAAGTTTAAGTGTAAAAAACTTGGCTCTCAGAAGAAATTTCATTCGTTGTTCTGTTGATATTTGGCTACTGTCCTAAGGTTATATTCTAGATAGATGTCCATGGTGTAGAGGAACTTGCACAGTCAGGTCCCTGTGACTCTTCAGCCTAATCTTTTAGCACTGAGTCCTCATACTATTGTATATTCCTCACCCCAGTCTTTAGCATTTCATTCAAATGTCACCTGTACTTTTTATTCAAGTTAAGATGACAACTCCATTGTGTCGGTTGCTTAAGCCAAAAATCTTTGGAGTTATCTTTGACTTCTCCCCTCTCAGACCTCATATGAGATCTGTCAACAAATCACACTGGTTCTGCCTTCAAAATATGAGAATTCCACCTCTTCTCACCACACCATGGTGCCATCCTGGTTTAAACCACTCTCTTCTCTTGCCTGGATTTTTGTAATCGCCTCTCCCTGTTTCCTTTATTGCTCCCCAGTAATTTTTTCTCACAGAGCTGCCAAAGTGTCCCTGTCCCTCCTCTTTTCAGAATCCTCCAGAGCTTCCTCCCCTTTCATTCAGAGTAAATGCCAAAGTCCTTGCTGTGACCCTCAAAACCTGCACAGTCTGGACCCGTTAACTTTGTTGACTTTACTCCTTTTCCTTTTCCCTCTCGCTCTGCTCCAGCCATTTCCCATCTTGTCTGCCTCTGGCCTGCCTATGGTTTCATGCATTATCATCAACTTGAAATGATTCTAGGTAAAGCTTTAATGATGTGCAACTTAGTAGAAAAATGTGAGAGACTTTTTTTTAGACGATGTGAAGCATGGTATCTTTTACTTACTCCGCCAGATGGAAGGAAAGAGAGATGGGCATTTCCAGGAAGAGAGCAAAGGCAGAGGGAGATGAACCTGGTGTGTTCAGGAGCACAATAAGGTTGCAGATAAATCAGGCGGACACAATGGATCAGTTGGGCCTTGAAAGCTAGGCAGAGAACTTAAAATTTAAGACACTGACTGATTAGGAAGCAGGGCTGAGAAGTGACCAAAGAAAGTCTTAAATAATAATACTGTTTCTAGTGAGTAGAGGACAGGAATGCTGCTAAATATCTACAGTGCACAGAACAACAAAAAATTTTCCGGAGTGGCAGTGGGAATGGAGAGATAAGCTTGTTTCACAGGAAAAATAATTTGTTGACTTGGTGAATCACCACACATGTAAAAAGCAAAGAAGGCGTAAAATGGAATGTTACTCGGGGCCTGAGTAACTGATAAAAGTTGTGGTGGAAAACTGATGGGAACAGGAAAAGCGTGTTGAGTTTAAAGGGAAGTCATAGCCTCAGAGCACATTGACTGTCATCTTTCTTCTATTACTGTGGGTAGAAGTCATCTTAGTACGCATAGTAAACATTTTAAATTGCCCTGTTTGAACCTTTGGCTCTAATCACTCTTTACATTTGTTTTAATGTTACATATACACCTTGTGGTTCTTTCTATAATGAAGTCCCAATGAAGTAATAAAGCCGGTGTTGTGAAATCTGTTTGTTCAGAAATTTAGAGGCTTTGTTTTCAATGCATGCCTATCTCAGTGTACTCTTTTGACATTTGAAACACTTTCTGTATTTATAATTAATATTTGTGCATTTGGACAGCTATGCAGATAGTCTACATGTGATGGTTTCTAGAAAGATACCAACTACAAAGTGCAAAGCTTTAGGGCCCTACTAGATTTCTTCCAAAGTGCCCCGTGTTGTTAGTTCTTCCACTTGGCTAGTTTCTTTGCAACTACCCAACACAAATTTAATGCTTCTTTCACCCTGTGAAAGCCTGGTGTTGCACTTTGCTTATCCTGAGTTTGCTTTGCTGTCATTTTTATGCATTTCAATTTAGAACCAAAGCACATATCATAGTTTATGTGTTACTGCTTCTGTTAAGTACAAACCTGTTATCTTTCTGGTGGGTGTGTAAAGCATTTGGTGTTCCTACAGTGCAGAATAAAAACAGTTCACGATCTTGCTCACTCTCCAGTGCCTGTGCATTTACAGCCCAACAGATTCACCTTTTGGACACTATGTTATCACCATTCGGGAATTTAATATATAGCTTTTAAATTCAGTTTCCTTCTGTTTTCCCTAGAAAACATTAACCCCAGACTTTATGGGATATACCTTTTCCTCAGGCAGTTGAAATTCAGAATTCAGTTATTATCACCTGCCATTCCTTTCAGTAAGATAATTTTATTTTTGAGAATAATTACAAAACTAAATAAGGTGCCGTTTTCTCCTTAACCCTATCTGTGTTGTGAATGATCTGTTTGTAATGAAATCTACTCCAGAGGATAAAACGAAGGCTTGGCCTTGAGAATAGGAAAACATGAGTAAGTAGGTATACTGTAACCCTTTCTTCATTTGCAGGAGTAGGAAAAGGGAAATAGTGAGGGAAACTTATTCCCTAAAATAACTCATTATCTTTATTTATAAAGATCCACAGGTCTCTGTTGCTCCTGTGATTCAGGTTAAAATGGAAAGTCTTAGGAGAATCTATGGCATGAGTACATTGCCTTGGAGACATAACATACAAGTAGCCACCCCGTGAATATGAATGAATTTTTAATGCATTTTCACTCGTATTGGTGCTTTTGATTTGACTGGCTATCTTAAATGAAACAAATTGTATAGATTGATTTTTTCCTTAATTTTCCTTTCTCATTTAGTAGTTGAGATGTTGGGTCCAAGGTATTAGAGCAAAAATTTTCTAGGGTCTTATTCTTAGGGTGATAAGGTTATGATATGTAAGTATGGAACATAGTGGCCTCAACTCCTTGGGGTTAGTGAGCCACTTTCTAATATATTAATCCCCTGTTGCATGACCTATTTAGTTTTTTTTTTTAAATAAAGCAGCCATTGTTCTGATTTGACTAATGTAATGAAGATATTAAGATAATAGGTTGCAAAGACTATAAGTAATTTAGTTCAAGTATTTAGATGTTTATGCTGTACCCAAGAAATTCCCACCTTCGTCAACAACCTTGAGGCTGTTTTAACTCAAGTTTTTGAAAACTTCTGACCCTACTTTACCTTTTCTAGGTTCCCATTATACCCCAAAGGCGGGGAGAAATTGCAATTTGATTATGGTGTCTATCTTCTGAACAAAAATATAGCACAGGTAAGTAATTCCTCTTCCCTCCTTTCCTACTTTCTGCATACACCCTGCTTCTTTGGATTATAAAACCCTCTTTGTTTATAAATAAGCACTGTTTTATTTAACCAGGTACAGCATTCACGCAAAGTTCATTTTTGGTGACAGCGTTATTCTGTGCCATTATAAAAACTACTGTGAAGCAATGGGTACAAATTGGAGTCCTAAACTCAGGAGCCATTACTGGGTTGTTACTGCTAATAGACTGGACTTGAATGTGGACTTTACAACCCTTTTCCTCTGCAGCTGACCAGTAATAGCTTCCTCCTCTTAGACCACTTCTAGGGGCTCACTTTGCATTGGGAATTGTTTATGGAGTAAAAGTTTAGTGGCTTTGGCAAGTCCTTTGTGGTCTCCTCACCTTATCCAGGGCCAGAAAGAAAAGACCAAGCACATGGTCCCCCCAACCTGTCTTGAATTTTTGTGGTTCTCTCAACACCACACCAGTTAACATCTCATTTAAAGAATGTCTTTCACAAGCCCTAGAAAGACTAACATGCTCACTTGGGTTTGCGTTTTCCATGCAGCGTTTCCTTAGCACCCTTGGCTCTGCTTCAGGAGGTAGATTTCCATAAACGTCCTAGTTGTACAGGAAGGTCAGCTTCGGTGCTCTGATTTTATTTGGACATCCTTCTAATTGGAAGAGAACATGGATGAGTATCCAGGGTTTGGCTGCTATTGAAAGACATTATAAACTGTATCCTCAGATCTCTCCATTTAATAGCAACAATAATGTTCATGACTTTTTTATGTACATGAACCAAAATTGCCTTTTATCTATGTGAATCTAAAGATTCACCAAACAGGATGAATTCCCTTAGTCATTCCTGGTAGATCTAAAATTATTTCTTCCTATGGTATCATCTTTGCCTTTTTTCTCCTCATTCGATCTCAGCTTAATGTTTTATTTCCTACTTTGTTTTTTTATTAAGATTCTTATCCTTTTCTGCCATTGGATAAAATTTCTACTTTGAGGTCCTCAATTAATCACTTGCTTTAAAACCTCACACTCATTGCCCGCGGTCACACTGCTTTTATTGTTACTACCACTCCAGCTCATGTTCTGCACTCCAGGCAGGCAGCCTTGCTCTGAGCCTCTGGCCTGTTACTCATCTTTCCATGTGCCATTCTTCCCACAACTGATGCTTTCCCTCTCTCCATTTTTGGCAGAAAAGTATCTCTGTCTAAGAAACAGGACTTGCATTTCAAGGCTGCCAAGCTCACACTACTGACCACGGTTGTCATACTATGAAAAAGGCGGTGCTGAGACAGAACTGACCAGACTAAGGTTGCATTAAGGACAAAGAAGTCTAAGTAAATTAGGGGACATGTATATTGGGGTCCAGAGTCTGGGAGTCAGGATATTAATGACATTGGCCTCATTTAGTAGAACTGAGTTCTGATCTGAGTTCAGAGGTTCTTCTCTTATCCTATTTTCCTTTTCTTGCTCTAAGCACCTAGGCTCTAGGTTAGAAGGCTGTTAGAAGATTCCAGGTGAAAACTACTCCTAATTAAAGGTAGGGCCAAAATGCCTGGATTTCCTCATAAGTCCCAGACACACACACACACACACACACACACATACATACACACACACTTACACACGTACACACGTACACACACATGCATACGCATGCATACACATGCATGCATGCGCACAGTTCTTTCTTCTTAGGACCCAATAGGAATGCCAAGAGTTGGTGTAAAGAGTTTCTAAGAATAGTCCAGCTTGTTTTGAAAACAGGACACAGATGGAGGCTGATTGTGTGCATGGAAAATTGGGTGAAGTCAGCCCTCCACATTAGGCTCTTAGTATCTGTTTGGTCTTCACTGGGGAGCACTTCCCAAGTAGCCTCTGACTTTATTCTTAACTGAACCAAGTCCACAAAAAGGTTGAACTAATTTTATTCATCTGTTTAAAAACTGGATTACTTCTAGTAATTCTGTATCATCTGTAACTTTATACTCTTTTTGAAAATGAGAGATTACATTTGCGTTTTTGTTTAAGATTCATAGGTTAACCACTGTGGGGTTTTTTATAGCTATTGTGGCAGTTTTAAAAGGAGAGGACAAAAGCTTCTCATAAACAGACTTCCTTAAGTTTCAGAGTTCATTCAGGAAGCCCCTTTCTTAGCATTTAGAAAGAAACTTTTAGCAACTTTATGCCCTTTAACCTTTCTTTGCTTCAACTCTTTTCCACCTCTTACTATTTCTTGGGAATGTTTCATTCTGTCTTTGACCTTTCCACCATCACTTTATTACATTTCAACTTATAGCAAATTAAAGAACCATTAATTATCACGGCTTCTATCCAGGTAGTATATCAGGAAGATATTTCTAACTTTTGAAGGTTCATTTTCTAAACATATATCCAATACATGTTGTCAAAGGGGAGTTTGTCTTCTGAGCCAGTCTCATTTATATCCCATCTCTAGAGATGTGAACAAATCACACTATTAAAACGGCCCCACCTCAGTAATCTGTAAGCCACGTTAGTGGAGGTGGATGAAAGCACTGGCATGTGTTAAGTGCCAGAGAAGAAGTAGTGAAGTCATTTAATACCGAATCCATAGCTCGGTTAAGGATTTGAATGAATAGTCAATAGGACCTTTCATCACAACCAGAAGTAGTAGTAAAATCACTTTTTTTGGTAGAGGAAATGACAGAATTTAGTAATATTTGTTACTTCAGTATTTGGGATCAGTCCAGCCCAAGTTTTGAAAGCACAAGCTTAGAAAGACAGGCCTTCAAGTAGAAATCCTAAAGTGTTGTTTGAAGAGCTGAGAGGATTAGTGAGGCCTGCTTGCCCTCTTCCTGTCATTGCTGTCTGAAGGTGTGCGTGCTGGCCTGGTGTTGCAAGTGCAGAAAGCAAAATGGCTCATTTTTAGCACCGTTTGCTAATATTTTTCAAGTGTCAGCCCTTTGTCTGGAAATAGCACTCTTTGTTGGTCGGCATTTAACGCCATATGAATGGGCCTGGCAAAATTCAGGTGCAGTGTAATTAACATTGACTTAAAAACCAGATCCTGCCATAATTGTCAGTAAGTTTTTATAAGTATATTAGAATTTGTGTATAGCTTTTAGTTCCCAAGGCATAAAAAGTAGTAAATCAAAAAATTACAATACTTTTATCTTAGGGAGAGCTTTATAGTTTATGATATCCATACATATATATTCATGTGACCCTGTTATCACCCTACAACATGAAAAGAACAGCTAATAGTAAATGAATTTGAAAACAGAATGGCTTTTGACATCCATCACTCCAGTGTAGTATCACATAATCTGACATATTCTTCATTGTTTTTTTATATCTCCATCCTAAACCTGCACAAAATAAAAAAAGATGACTTTCCCAAACATAAAAGGAACTGAATATCCATTTTGCACGTTATGAGATTTTCATGAGTAAGCACAATGCTTGAAACACTACAAATTCTCAAAAGATATTTTAATAAGTGAATGAATTGTGATATAGCACCATCACACGGCTAAAAAACTGAGTTTCAGAAAAGTTGTGACTTGCTTAAAATTGATGAGTTGGCTGATTCAACAAATATTTGTTAAGCATCCATAAGCTGAATATAGGGTGCGGCAAAAGTAGATTTACAGTTGCGAGTACTTGAAACAGATTTTACTATTGTGGTGTTATTTGCTAATTATTGTATTATTTTCCATCTGAACAACTATAAACCTACTTTGACCCCACCCTGTATGTACTGAGTTAGGTCTCAACTGAAGAGGAATAAATAAAACACCCAAGATCACTTCCTCATAAGTAAGGTAAGCACAAAAGGACAAATATTGTATGATTCTACTTCTATGAATTATTTAGAAGAAGCAAATTCATAGAGATCGCAAGTAGATTAGAGGTAACTAAGGGCTGGGGGAAGGGGAAGTGAAAGAGTTATTAAAGCTTCTAGTTTCTATTTGGGATGATTTAAAATTTTTGGAAAAAGTAGTGATGGTGGCACAGCATTGCGAATTAATGCCACTGAGTTATACACTTAAAAATGGCTAAAATGACAAATTTTATTAAAAAATAATTTAATATACCCAAAACCATTGAATCACATACTTGAAATAGGTGAATTGCATGGTCTCTATATATATAAAAGCCAGTGACTGGAATGAACAGAACGACCAAAACAACTGTCGTTATGATGCATACTGTAGCTGGCCAACAGGCCTGAGAGGGGCAGTGTTGGCTTGCCGGCTGCTATTGGCCAAATGGGGCAGGCTGGCTGGATTCCACCCATGCACAAATTCATGCACCAGGCCTGATATTTCAGTAAAGCTGTTTGTTTTTAAAAAGTCCCTGTTTCATTAAGCTTATAATCTAATGCAAAGAGATAGACAATAAGCAAAATAATTTTAGGCAGTGATAAGTGCTGTGATAGAAATTAACTAGATGATATAATAGTAAATAACTAAAAAGGGGTCTACTTTAGATAAAGTTTTCAAATAAAGTTTTCTTATTTGAAGAAGCGATAATTGAGCTAAAACACAGGGATGACAAGGAAACAGACATACAATGAGCTACGAATCAGTAAGTTCCTTATAGGTATGGAGACAGTTAATGCAAAGGCCTTGAGGTAGGAAAAACTTGATGTGTTTAAGTAACCAGCTAATGTGATAGCACCATAGTAATTAAGAGGAGAGATAATTATGGAGCATATCATATACACCTTAGAGATTATAGTAACGAGTTTGAATTTTATTCTAAATATGAAGGGAAGCCAATGAATAATTTCAGCAGGAAAGTGGTGTGATTTGATTTATTTTTTCAAAGAGCATTCTAGATGCTCTAATGGATCATAGAGGACTAGAATGGAAGCAAAGTCAGCACCTAAGAGGATATTTCAAAAGATCAGATGAGGATGGATAGTTGCTTGGACTGGAATAGTAGGGATAGAGATGGAGAGAAGTGAACAGATTTAAAATATATTATGGATGCTAAACATCTCCAATCTTTAGGGAAATGCAAATCAAAATGACATTTAGATATCATCTACACCTATTAGAATAGCTATTATAAAAAGACAAGAAATAACAAGTGCTGACGCAGATGGAAAGAAAAGGAACCCTTGTGCACTGTTGATGGGAGTGTATATTGGTGCAGCTACTATGGAAATTCCTCAAGAAATTAAAAATAGAACTACTATATGATCCAGCAATTCTACTTATGGGTATTTACCCAAAAGAAATGAAAACACTAACTTGAAAAGATATCCGCACTCCGCCCCATATTTAATGCATCATTACTTACAATAGTCAAGAGACGGAAACCACCCAGGTGCCCGCCAGTAGATGAATGAATAAAGAAAATGAGACATATATAATATTCCACTGTATTTATATGACAGCCATAAAAATGAGCGAAACCTTGCCATTTGCGACAACATAGATGGACCTTGAAGTCATTATGCTAAATGAAGTAAATCACACAAAGAAAGACAAATACTGTATGATCTCATTGATATGTGGAATCTTAAAACAAGAACTGACCACAGATAGAAAGAACATGTTTGATGATTTCCAGAGGCAGGAGGTGAAAGGGTGGCCAACTGGGTGAAGGTGGTCAAAAGGTACAAACTTCCAGGTACGTAATAAGTCCTAGGAGTGTAATATATAGCATGGTGACAATGGTTAATAATACCTTATTATATTTTTTAAGTTGCTAAGAGAGTATATCTTAAAAGTTCTCATCACAAGAAAAAAATTGTAGCTATGTGTTGTGATAGATGTTAGACTTATTGTAGTGATTATTTTGTAATATATATGTATATCAAATCATGTTGTACATCTAAAACTTACATAATGTTATATGTCAATTATATCTTAATACAAATTAGTAAAATTACATTATGGGAGATGAGCTAATGGGTTGAATTGAGAGAAGAGAAAAAAGGAGTAATCAAAAATGACTCAGCCTTTGTGCATGAGCTGAGGGTGTGTCCCTTAGCCCAGAGGATGAAAATGGAGTGAAGGCCAGGTGTTGGGGGGTTTTTTTGTGTGTGTTTTTCTTTAATCTGTTTATTCTGTGGGATATGGAGTTGTTGGTTTGTGTGTGTTTTTGAAGTGGGAAGTATCAGTTCATGTTTATATGCTTACTGGAGGCCCGATGCATGAATCCATGCACCAGTGGGGTCCCTTGGCCTGCCAGCAGGATCAGGCTGAAACTGGCTCTCTGACATCCCCTGAAGGGTTCCAGATTGTGAGAGGGTACAGGCCAGGCTGAGGGACCCCACTCGAACACATTTGGGGCCGGGGAGGACGTAAGAGGTTGGCCAGCTGGGGAGGGACCATAAGAGGGCTCCAAGGTATGTCCAGCCCATCTCACTCAGTCCCAATCAGCTGGACCCCAGCAGCAAGCTAAACTACCATTTGGAGCATCTGCACCCAGATGGTCAGTGCTTGTCATAGCAACTGGTCGACAGGTCAACTGTCTGCACCCTGGTGGTCAGTACATGTCAAGCAAGCAGTTGAGTGGCCTTAGCATATCATTAACATACAATACTTTGGTTGAACAGTCAACTGGTCAGCTGGACACTTAGCATATTAGGCTTTTATTATATAAGATTATATAAGATATTATTATTTTATTAGATAGGACTAGAGGTTCAGTGCACGAAATTTGTGCACAGAGAGGTATGCCCTCAGCCCAATCTGGGAATCCTCGAGGGCAGTCGGATATCCTACTAGGATCGAACCTGAATGGGCAGTCAGATATCCCTCTCACAATCCAGGACATCTGGCTCCCAACTCTCACAATCCAGAACATCTCGCCTGCCTGCCTTCCTGACGATCAACAAACTGTTCAGACTTAGGTAGATGATAAAATTTAATATATTTTTAAATATATATTTTTATTGATTTCAGAGGGAAAGGGATAGGGAGAGATTGAAACATCAATGATGGGAGAGAATCATTGATTGGCTGGCTGCCTCTTGCACACCCCTTACTGGGGATTGAGCCCACAATTTGAACATGGGCCCTTGACTGGAATCAAATCTGGGACCCTTCAGTCTGCAGGCTGAGACTCTATCCACTCAGCCAAACTGGCTAGGGATAAAACTTAAGATTTTTAATGAAAATTCGTATTTTGGAAAACTTGCATTTGCCCCATGAGATTGACAGCTTCTCATTCCTTAAATATGTTTTTGATGAGGTTGCTAGTGATTTTTAATAACTGTGATTTTTAAATATTTCATAATGAATGTGTCAGCATTTAAAATCTTTATAATTCAGAGAGCCAATATTTTCCAAGTGACCACTGTAGGATGCTATGAAATCATGTACAGGTAAAGAGCTTTTCAAAGTGCTAAAAATGATGTAAAAGTATATTCTGTTTTCAGATTGACCTTGTTTCTAACCTGTAAGAACATACTGTTTGATGAGTTTGGGGTATCAGAGAAGAATAGCCACAATTATCTGAAAAGGCTATAAAGTACTCCTTTCTTTTCTAACTACGTATTTATATGAGGCGGGATTTTCTTATGAAACAACATATGGTAACAAAATGAATGCAGATGAATACATAAGAATCCAGCTGTCTTCTGTTAAGGCAGACATTGGGAAAGTGACTTACAAAAATATAAAACAAATGTCCCTCATCTCTCTAAGTCCCTTTCTGGAAAATCTGCCCATTTTTTATTAAAAATACTTATATTAGCAAGTAATAGATTTCTATTGTTATATTAAAATGAATTAATAAATATTTCAAATTT
Organism: Pipistrellus kuhlii; assembly: GCF_014108245.1. Classification (NCBI taxonomy): domain Eukaryota; kingdom Metazoa; phylum Chordata; class Mammalia; order Chiroptera; family Vespertilionidae; genus Pipistrellus; species Pipistrellus kuhlii. Next base: position 35,048,021 of record NW_023425595.1, read on the forward strand.
TTCTGAATTTTAACTTCTAATATATTATATTATGAACCACATAAACAAAAGCTCTTTTGGGTCCTTAATAATTTTAAGAGCATAAAGGGATGTTGAGACCAAAAGATTTGAGAATCACTATCTAGAGAATGGCCATCTAGATTTCCTATGAAACACTTATGTTGCTCAAGTTAGATAAACCAAGACACATATGCCAGTTCCCCAAATGTGGAAACATTGGATAAGAGACTTACCAGTTTGAATTCAGGTTAATACTATGCAGTACAAGTCATCAGGACATCAGTGGATTCTTCCCTGTTGCTTAAAAGCTCAGGGACTTAAGAGCAATGCTTTGGGATACAGTTTACAAATACTAATGATTTACATTTGTATCCTATCCTAAAAGCCTAATATACAAATCAACGGAATGGCAGAATGACTGGTGGAACTACCAGTTGCTATGACATTAACTGACAGCCAGGGGGCAGATGCTCAATGCAGGAGCTGCCTGCAACCTGCAGGCCCCAGGCCAACCAAGATGGGTGTTTGCAGAAGGAGGCGACCTGTGGGGACGGTGGGGGGCAGGGCGGGCCGGTGAACAGACCTGGGCCATTTCCCTCTCCTCCCCCTATAACCCCACTGGTCGCCTCCAAGGCAGGTGCCAGCAGGGGCCACCCAATTGCCCTGCTGGTTGTCCCACAGATCAGCCCTGCCACGCCTAAGGACCCTACCTGTGCACAAATGTCATGCACCAGGCCGCTAGTTGAATAAAATAGCTTTTGGTATATTTTTAGTTCTGTGTCTCATTTCATACTCCGTAAAGTATGATAACCAACTCTGTCTTTAGAGAGAAAAACTGAGCTGCTTCTATGCTTACTGCTGCTATGACAAGCTATTATGGCAAATAGAATTCAAGAAAAATCTTTTGAGGTCAAATCCAGCTATAACCCACTGATATTGTTTTCTTCCTTTTTCTCTTCTCTTCTGCCTTCCTTCCTCCCCTCTTTCCTTTCTTTCTTCCTCCAATTTAGATCTTATTACAATCCTATGAGTGGTTAGGGCACAGATAGTAATTTGCCTTTTACAGATGAGATCCTGAGACCATGAGTGAAGTAGAATAACTAAGATTAGAATCCTGGGGACTTCATGACCTTTCTTCCTTTTCCTCTGTTACCTCTATCCCAGTAAGTTATTTTAAAACTTCATAGAAAGTAAAAGCAGTTTCAGTTTCCAAAAAAACTGTTGGAAACCTCTGTTCTGCCAAGGACATGGTCTTTCACTAAAAGTTGACTACTCCCGGGGCTCTCAGTGCACAGCTATTTAGAAGGGATCGATGCCAGCTTACACCCAGCAGCTTAAATTCATGTGTATTTCTTCAGCATACAGTCCAGTGTAGATGACACATGTGGAGAAAATGCATTTTATTTCTTACTTCTTCTTGGCATCAAGAATAAAAATGCTGCCGAAACCAGTTTGGCTCAGTGGATAGAGCGTCGGTCTGGACTGAAAGGTCCCTGGTTCGATTCCGGTCAAGGGCATGTACATTTGTTGCGGGCACGTCCCCAATAGGGGGTGTTCAGGAGGCAGCTGGTCGATGTTTCTCTCTCATCGATGTTTCTAGCTCTCTATCCCTCTCCCTTCCTCTCTGTAAAATATCAATAATATATATATATATATATATATATATATATATATATATATATATATATATATATATATATATTTTAAAAAGAGTTAACTTAAAAAAAAAAAAGGGAATAAAAATGCCAATGATGTTTTAATAGTCAAAATGCCCCCAACATTTTCCAGCAGTGTAGAAACTATTTTTAAGTCCTATATCTATATATTTTTTTAAAAATACTTTACTGATATATAATTCACATACCATACAATTCACCCATTTGAAATGTATAATTCAGTAAGTTTTGAGTATATTCATCTAGTTGTGCAACTATCACCACAGTCAATTTTAGAAGATTTTCATGACCCCAAAAAGAAGCCCTATACCCCTTAGCAGTCACTCACCATTCTCCCAAGACCTCTATCCCTAGGTAGCTGTCATGCTGCTTTCTATTTCTATATATTTGCTTATTTTGAACATTTTATATGAATGGAACCATAAAATATTGGCTTCTTTCACTTACCAGAGTTCAAGGTTCATCCATGTTTTAGCATGTATCAGTCACTTATTTTTATTGCCAAATCATCTGGGCAATTTGAAGTTATGTATGGCTATTCCACATTTTATTCATTTACTCCTCAGTTGATAGACATCATCTGTGTTGTTTACACTTTAGCCTAATATGAATAATATTGCTATGAACATTAATGTACCAACTTTTATGGGGACATTTGTTTGTATTACTCTTAGGGATATACCTGATAGTGGAATTGCTGGGCCATGTGATAACTACAAGAGGCCCAGTGCATGGAATTCATGCACGGGGAGGGGCCCTAGCAACTACCAGCTGCTGGCCAGGGCCTCCCTTCCCCTGGCTGGTCGGACTCCTGGTAGAGGGGACAATTTGCATATTAGGCTTTTATTATATAGGATGTTTAATATTTAGAGGATTTGCCAGACTCTTTCCTAAAACAGCTGCATCATTTTACATTTCCACCAGCAATGTATGTTTCAATTTCTCTGTGTCCTTGCCAACACTTGTTATTTTCTGTCTTTTTTATTATAGCCATCCTACTGAATGCAAAGTGGTATCTCATTGTGGTTTTGATTTGAACTTCCCTAAGGACTGATGATGTTGAGCTTCTTTTTTATGTGCTTATTGGACATTTGTATATGTTCTTTGGAGTCATGTCTATTCAGACAGAACCTTTGCCCACTTTTTAATTGGATCATTCATCTTTGTTGTTGAGTTGTAAGAAATCTTTATATAACCTAGACATAGATCCCTTCTCAGATGTATGATTCATAAATATTTTCTTCTATTCCACAGGTTGTCTTTTTCATTTCCTTGATAGTGTTCATTGAAACACAAGGGTTTTTTGTTTTGACGAAGCCCAATTTTACCAATTTTTTTCTTTTCTTGTTATGCTTTTGGTGTCATAACTAAGAAAGCTTAGCCTAAACACTTTTAGGGTTTCTTCTGTGTTTTAACTTATATGTTTAGATCTGTGATCCATTTTGAATTAAATTTTTTTGGCATAGTGTAAGGAAGGAGTCCAACTTCATTCTTTTGCATGAAAATGTACAGTTGTCCCAGAAAAAAAAAAAAATGGTTGAAAAAGCTGGTTTTTGCCCATTGAATTATCTTGGTACTCTTAATGTAGAAAGTTATTTAATTATAAAATGAGGATTTATTTCTAAACCCTATTCTTATGCTAGTACCACCCTGTATCTTTTTTATTTAAGAAATACTTTCCAGAAACAATAATAACATATGTCAATTGTAGAAATTTTTAAAAATACAAAAGAAGGTAGAAGAACAGAATTTTTTAAATAGTCTATAATTTCACCATTCTCATGTACCATCATTGGCCCCAATACCACACAACTACCAGTTTTTATACCTGGACCTCAATGTGGTCTGTGTGAACTGCCTGGGCATGTTTTGAGTATTTGATACATATTTAATGAAAGAAAGAAAGAATAGTGAGTGAGTTAGCCAGGAGATTATTCTTTCCTCCTTAAGGTTGATGGTTAATTAAGCTATTTTTATTTAGATATGTGTGTATTTAAATATTTCTTTAAATATATATTGACTTATGTCTAAGGCTTTAACTGAGGTAGAAAATTAATATACATAGTTGTTTCCAAAAGTTCCATTCTATATTTTAAGGAATAACATTACCTTCTTGTAGGTGCAAGTAATTTATGTTTATTATTAAATTTTTTAAGAACAATGTCAGCTACTAACCAGTTTCTTAAGACATTTTTAATGACATATTAGCTGTGACCACTGTACTCTTCAAATGTTGAAAGCAATAAATTGACAAGATAAAACAATTTTTTTATACCTCATTTGGATATTTCCCCCCCCCCATTTTAAATTGAAAATAGAAATCCAATGCCAAAAGTATCTTCCCAAATGAAAAATAAAACAATTGTAACTTACATTTATATAGCTTATTTTAGGGTCAATGATCTTGCCCATATCCTTTTATCCTTTAGTCTTTCTATTATTATCTGCATTTTACATTTAGATAAACTAAATCTCTAAAGAGTGAGCAAGGAAATTCAGGTCCTAATCTTCTGACTGTTAAGTTCAGGGGCCCATACTTGCTGGTTTCCTTTTCTCAGACAGAAAGAAACATATTAAACAATAGTTTTCCCTTTTATCTGTGGCTATCTTAGAGCTAAATATAAATTTGGTATCTGATTTGGCTTAGAATATTTGATAACTTCTATCTTTTCATTTACCCTAGTTATTTTAAAAAATTCACTTCAGCCTTTTTACTTTGCACATTTTAATATTTTAACCTGGCATATAATTTTCTTCAACTAAAGAAATAAACTGTTTATTCGGTAATGATGTTATCCTTTTCCAAAGCACCACGTGGGGCATTTTTTGCTGGGAGAGTATTATTTAAAGAATGCACCTCAACTGATACAAAATACACAGAGCTTAGTTTAGAGAAGGTCAATTATAAATTTGACTATATTTTTATGGTTAAGCTCATGAAATGAATTATGAAAAGTAATATATATATATGAAAAGTGAATTTGGTTTCATTTTAGTTGGCATCAAAGTGACTATCATAGCTTAGGTTTAATCTACTTAAGGGCATAAAGTTTAAAAAGTGTTACATGTAAATGTTGGTTCCTATTAGAGAAAAACAATTAAAGATGTGCAGACTTGAGTTGCCAGGGGAAATAAAATTAGTACCCTAGTTAATGTAAATTTATCAAGTAAAAGCCAAAATCCTGGAATAAAATGAGCTAGAATAAATTCAGCATAACTGAGTGTTTTAAGTGCTATGGATTTATGGTAGACTATTATACAAGGGTTATATTCTATCATTTTAGCTGTGTGATTTTGGGTAAGTTACTTAATCTTTCTGTACCTGTGTCCTCATCTGTAAAGTGAGGATAATAATAATAATACTTATTATTATATGTGTAATTCTTATCTCTATGAGGATTAAGTAATATATGTAAAGCACTTAGAATAGTGCCTGGAACACAGTCTGTGCTAAGTGTTTCCTAAATAAATGAAATGCAAAGTGCAGTATAGTCATTGTTATAAAGAAATACCATATTCCACCCTGGCCGGGTGGCTCTGTACAGTGTAGCGTTGTCCCATACAACAAAGGGTTGTGAGTTTGATTCCTGGTCAGGGCACATATCTAGGTTGTAGGTTTGAGCCCCAGTCGGGGAGCATACAGGAGCCAACCAATCAATGTTTCTCTTTCACATCAATGTTTATCTCTCTCTCTCCATCCCTCTCTCTTTAAAATAAATTTTAAATAAACCAAAAACAAATCCTCAAGTGGGAAGGAAGGGAGGGAGGGAGGGAGGGAGGGAGGGAGGGAGGGAGGGAGGGAGGGAGGGAGGGAGGGAGGGAGGAAGGAAGGAAGGAAGGAAGGAAGGAAAAGAAAGACCATATTCCACAAATACAGAGTGAGGTGAAGATGTGCGGAAGTAGATTACAACTTAAATGTAAGTTAGGAATAAGTAAAGAAGGGGAGAAAGTTTCCTTTTTAGCTATATCAGTGAAAGTACTGTGTATAGGAAGGAAACTATTCAAACACCTAAATCACTACCAGTGAGCATTTTGTTTCTAGTTAAGGTAATATTTCTTTCCTTTTTTTTTCAAAATAAGAATAACTTTTTTACCATATAAATGATCCAATTGCAGTATAAATTTTTTTAAATGTATTAATGAAAAAAATTAAAACCTCTAGGGTTTCCACTACTCAGAGATAACCATTGTAATGTTTTGGTTAACATCTTCCTAAATACAGTAGGTCCTCGGGTTACCTTGGAGATCCTGCCTGTACCTATACAAATATACATATATATATTATTTATTTAAGTTCAATAGATAAAATTTTATATAAATGTTTACATACTATGCTACCTTTTTTATTTAACTATATTATGAAGTTTCATTTTCTTGATTATAGTTATATAAAATTTTGTTGTTTGCATTGCATTCTGTTCTGTGGGTGCACTGTTATTAATAGTTTCCTTGTTGTGGACATGTAGATTGTTTCCAAGATCTTTCTATTAATGAACAACATTGCAATGATAGGCATTCTTCTACTTAGATATTTCTACATGTTTTCAGTTATTTCCTTAAGACAAATATCTAATTGCTGGGTCAAAAAACATATACATTTTAAAGTTTGACACTGTTTCTCTACCCTCTTGCCAATATGTGTTAATAACCTTTTATTTGGTGTTTGTTTTTCTTTTGTGTGTGTGTTGCTAACCTTTTCTATATGAGAGGAGAAACCTAACATCTCCACGTTTTTATTTATAGCTCTTTGATTTTTAGTGAAACAGTTCATATATTTATTTGCACGTTCTTTTACTAGTATGAATAACCAATACACTTTTGTACCTTTTACAAAAATAAGTTGACTATAGAATCCACAAAATGATGTAAGATCTAAGGAAATAATGCATACGTTTTGCAACTAAGCATGAACAATTTGCTTAAGTGGTGGTCTGGTGTCAGGCTTTATTTCTCTGTTTTCATCTCCTTTCTTCCCCCATCCTCTCCAGGATGGTCAGCTCCCTTGCTGCATCAAAGCAGCCATGGCAGTACAGCAAAGGCTGGACTGAAGACAGCTTTTGGAAGAAGTCTCTAAACTCCCATCTCCCACTGCCTGGCTCGCTTATTCACTCTTTCCCTCTGCTTGGCCAACTGTTCATTTGCTATAAAATGTTTCTTTTCTTTCATCTAACTCCTATGACTGGTATGACTTCCTCTTTACTCTCCTGGTGTTTCTTTTCCTCCTGATTGATCACTGTCTGTATGTCAGGTGCTGGGCTGGGCACTGGGGAGACAAGGATGAATAGGAATTGGTTCCTAACCTTGGTAGCTAACCTTTAGCCCCGGTGGCATTGCAGCGTAGGGTGAGCTAACAGTCAGGTATGTGAAAACGTCTTTGGGAAGTATTCCTAAAGGAAGCGTGCAGGCTGGGCCTCCAAAGCATTATGGTTTGCTCCCGGGGAGGGGAAGGCACAGAATCCATGGCAGAAGTACCAGTGGGAGCAGAGCTCAGAGGTGACTTACACACTGGGATCAGTCAGGGTCTCTCCCCGAGGCCTCTTGATGACATGACTTATTTATGTTTCTGGGCAATAAAATCCTACTCTCACTGTCACCTCATCTGCATTTATAGGCTATGACATGTTACTCTTTTCTGAGACATTTCATTTTTAATCAAGTAGAATATTGCATTCCTAGATCAGGCCCCCCGAAGTTAGAAGTATTCTTTGATTTGCTATTAGTAAACTGATATTTTCAACTCATATGGCATACAGTGAGGCCATTTTAGGACTGCATAAAAAAATACAATGTTAATGTATTCAAGGTATTAATACAAAAATTACAAATCTCTTATTCTATTCATCCTTATAAAAATAAAAACTGAGTCAGGCTTTGAGTCACCTAAATTAAGCATGGTAGATTGGGCTTTGAGTATAAAACTTTTATCTCTTTTTCCTTACATATTACATAGTTACACAGATAATAATAACGCTTATAGCCTGGCATTGGGCAGGTCCCGGGTCACTTTTCCATATAATCTCCCATAACCGTATGAGGTATAGAATTACTGCTGTCATCTTGCTAATATGGAAACTAAGCTTTCAAGAAGTTAAGTGCACCCCCTTAAGGTCACACAGACCTTAAATAGTAGAGCCAAAACTTGGGCCTAGTGCTCTAATTCAAAACTCAGGGTCTCTAGTTTTTAGTAGAGGATAGCACAGTTGATTTGAAATTCTAGATTTTGTAACTTTTAATGATACTATATCTTACTAACTCGTCCTTTTTAGAAAGAGAGAAAAGACAGTTATTCTCTCTAACCAGCCCACAGTTATTTGGATAGACCCAAATTGTAGTTCTATATTTATAGTACTTTGTAGATACTTGTATAGGTGTCAGTTTAAAAGATGTATGGATGATAAACTCAGATGAGCATTTTACATTTAAATAACTTGGGTAGATACAATGGAAGGAATGAAATTTTGTCATCCATGGACTTCCAAAAATGTTTAATGGAGAAAAAGTAAAACCAACAAACATGAATGACATCAACAATTAGACATTTTGGTGTTCCATTCCATCTCTTTTAACTTGCCAGTTGATATGTTGGGTAAGTGGTTTCTTGCTACGGGGCCCACTCTTTTTCATCTAAAGAATGAGGAGGCTGAACTTCATATACCCTGAGGTCCATATCAGTCCTAATAGACTTCAAACCTGTGCTTCTTAACTTTACCACTCATGTTTCAGTCTGTTCCTTTTTTTTTTTTTTTTTTTTAAATCATGGCCTTCAAGTATTTTTGCTTGCTACAACTTCAAAAAGATTTTAAGATTCTTTAAGATACTACTTGCAAACAGTATGCTATGTCAGTGATTTGATTGCTAGAAAATAAGCAGAGATTTATAGAGTACCATATTAGGAAAATAAGGAGTCTATATGAGTCCAATGCATATGGACTAGTATAAAATAACAACAGCACACATTTATATACTCCTTTACAGTGGGGCTTTCACACAAAAACCTCAAAAGTGATTCCCACAATTTCTCCTCTGAAGTAGATTTCTTAAGAATTTTCACCTTCAATTTAGTAATTCTTAGGAACTCTATCAGAAGGAAACGATTCTAACTTTCTGAAAACAGTTAAAAGAGCTTTATCGTAACTGCAAATAGCTATTATCCAGGGGGAAGTTAAATAAACTAAGGAGCATCCACAGCCATTAAAACGTTTATGAAGTTAGGTAATAACATAGAAACGCATCTGTTATTGTGGAGAAAGGAGGCTTTGGAGTTGAATACAAAGTATGATTGCAGTTATTAAAATAAAAATGTCAAAGGCACCAAACAAACATTTACTATTTATTAGGGGGAGAAATACTACCCAGATATTTATCAAAATTGGGATTATATGTTCATGTTGTAGGATTTTTAGGTAGTCTTTCTAGCATACTTATCTTTTATTTCTGAATGCTTTATTGAGTACATATACTTTTCTAATAAAATATATCTATGCATATAAACTAATTTTTTTTTTTCAAATAAAGATGAGTTCTAGTGAGGTTTCTTAACATTCTCAAAATGGTACAAATGCTTCATGGTGAACTTGGGACTAGAACCCATGTTTATTAATCACTGGCTTGGCCTGTGGAGATCAGGCCAAAACCGGCTCTCTGACATCCCCCAAGGAGTCCCGGATTGTGAGAGGGCACAGGCCAGGCCAAGGGACCCCACCAGTGCACGATCAGGTTGAGACCATGGGAAGGCTCCAGGGCGAATTCAGTTCATCTCGCCCAGTCCCAATCAGCTGGACTCCAGCAGCAAGCTAACCTACTGGTCAGAGCTTCTATCCCCTGGTAGTCAGTGTACCGTATAGTGACTGTTTGAACGGTCAAACAAATTGTTAGGAGCACAGGCACAAATGAACATGAGTTTAATTCCTGGTTCAATGTTGCCACTTGATAACTGTGACTTTGTACAAGAAATTTCTCTCTGGGCCTTACTGCTCTTACTTATATAATGGGGCTCACAAATCTTTATTTTACAACATAATGTTCTTGTAGACTTTTTCTCAACTACACTTACCAATTCTATCTTTGTCCCCCTTGTGTTCACATTTATAGATAACTAGAGGCCTGGTGCACAAATTTTGTGCACTCAGGGGCATCCCTCAGCCCGACCTGCACCATCTCACAGCCCAGGAGCCCTTAGGGGATGTCCGACTGATGGCTTAGACCCACTCTCTGAGGGAGTGAGCCTAAGCCGGCAGTTGGACATCCTTAGCACTGGTGCGGAGGCGGGTGAGGCTCCTGCCACCGCTGCTGTACTTGCCAGCTATGAGCCCATCCTCTGGTTGAGTGGCACTCCCCCTGTGGGAACACACTGACCACCAGAGGGCAACTCCTGCATTGAACGTCTGCCCCCTGATGGTCTGTGTACATCAAAGTGACCAGTCATTCCGCTGTTTGGTTGTTTTGCACATTAGCCTTTTATTATATAGGATAGTTGTTTCTAGACTGCCTTACAGGCAGCTTAATGTGTTATAAAGAGCTCTAAATTGTGTTCTAGCTTCAGAGTTGCCTCTGACTCTTTGGTTCTCTAACTCAGTGTTGCCTCTTGCTCACGGTGACATTATGCAAGTCTCTTAATCTTTCTAAACCCTAGATCCTTTCCAGCAGTAATCAATGATTCCTTCCCATCTTGTTAAGCACATAAATGATTTAAAGAATGATAAATTGTTCACTCTTACAGTAGAGGTGATAGAAGTGTAAATTGATAAAAATCATTTTAGAAAACAGTTTGGCACTATCCAGTGAACTTAAAGATATGCATGTGAAAATGTTTATGGCAACACTATTCATAATAGTGAAAGATTAGAAACAGCTTAAAATCTGTCAGCAATATGTTTATCATTAATCATGATAAGTAACCCATGATTATGTAATGGAATACTGTGCAGCCATGAAATCATAGCTATATGCAATAATAAGGACAAATTTCATAAACATAATAATGTTGAATAAAAGAAGCATAACAAAGGAGAATCTCCACCAAGTTCTTCTATTGTGTATAGTCCAAAATGGGCAAGATTAAACTATATTTTAGGAATGAGATTTAAACAGAAAACAAGGATGGTGGCTACATTTAGGAGAGAGAATGGATTACAGTGAGAAAGGGGCTCATAGGGAGCTCTTGGGGTACCAGGAGCATTCTGTTTTTTTACTGAGTGGTGGTTACACAGGGGTTTGCTTTATAACGATATTGCATATATGTTTTAAGTATTTTCCTATATGTATGCTATATCTTGACATTACAAATTAGAGGAGAGCCTGGCTGGTGTGGCTTAGTGGTTGAGTATCAACCTATGAACTAGGAGATCACAGTTCAATTCCTGATCAGAGCATATGCCCGGCTGTGGGCTCAGTCCCCACTGTGGGGCCTGCAGGAAGGTGCCAGTCAATGATTCTCTCTCATCATTGATATTGCTCTCTCTCCCTCTCTCCCTTCCTCTCTGAAATCAATAAAAATAAAAATTATAGAACGACAATTTTTTTTAAAAAAGTATGAGTGACACTATTTCATTGAATTCTTATAGTTTCTGAGAAATATTTGTCATTACTAAGGACTTGGTATTTCATTGTTATATACCAGAAGAAAGGGAATTTTGAACTAGAGAACTTAGGAGTTCATTTATCTAAGCTTCACAAATAATGAATGTCTGCTTGTATTGATTATTTACATGCAGAACCACTTTTTATTCTTTATCCTTAATCTTCACAATAACCCTCTCAGGTTTTTATTCTTGTCCTTATTTGCAAAATGAGTCTTAGGGGAATTAAATAACTTTTTGGTAGAGGAGGAATTTTAAATAAGTCACTGAAATAAATCTGTATGGAGTATTTTTTAAATGTTTTTTGAAAACAAATTTTGGGACCATTTTAAGTACATGTAATATAAAAGTAAGCTATGGATAAATGAAAGGACTGATAGATATATTTCCTGAAAGCATGTCTAAAAGAATAAACTATTTCTCAAATGTCTAGAAGTAAGTGAGTGTGTGGGTATTTGGGCATTTACCACTTGCAGGTCAAGCCCTTACACTGAGTGTTGAAATTGAACCTAATTAGAAGAGAAATGATGTCTATGTTTTTGACACTAATTGTGGTAGTCACTTTATCCAAAGTCCAAGAATCTCTGATCCCTAAACTAACCTAGAAAAGGAAATTACTTTGTATAGACAAGCCCACAGACAAGGTTTTTTAGATTTAGTTTGTAATGTCACTTAGGATTCTTCTTAAAGGTTTGTGAACTTTCACCTCTTTTTAATAAGCCTTCATAATGATGATGTCCCCTGAGAATGAAATCATCTTAGCAGAATGCAGCCTGTGTCTTAAACTCTGATAAGCATCACTTCATGGTATTTAGGAGATTAAAAGAGACTTAAAACATGTAAATGTTACTTTTGGGTTATTATAGCCAAGGAAGCCTGTAGCCCAGCTATCAAAACAGCTTAGCTTCAGCAAGTTCCAAGCAGTGGGCTTAGCCAAATTGGTTAGCCCTGCTTAAGGACTGACTGTGCTGTCTTTTGAGTTGACCTTTAACTTGTGATATAAAACATAATTGTTTCATCTCTGAGGCACATTTATGTGTCCCTTTGCCCCAGCACTAATTCATCATTTGCTTTATAGTAATTCCATTCAGACATCACCATCAAGCCCCGTTAAAGGCTTCTAACAGATGTGAGTAGATATAGTTCCTAATCAGTGACATTAGTTTATATCTCCTTATTAAGATACCCATTAAATTCATACTTGAGAGAGATAACATGTACACTAATGCACTTTACTTCTTCCATCAGGGCTTTTTATTTATTTCTATAAAGGAGTTATTAATATCTGAATTTAAAAGTCCAAGAGAATACAAAGCTCTTAGCAGGGGTCTAAGATCTTTCATTATGGTAAGACATGAAAGATGTGAAAAGCAAAGACATTCATTATTATGCTGTCATTTTATTCTCTTTTTCTCCCTAAACTATGGCCATTAAAATATACATAATATAATTTATTTTAAAAGTTAATTAATATCTTACTTTTATATAATCTCCTTTTCTAAACAAAATACATCATCCTAGTTCCCTGTACATTATAAATTATCTTGGTTTTCTAATTTTAATCTGAACCTCAGAATATATACAGAGTGTGTGTACCTTTAGAATATACCAGCCAAAAAAGTATTCATTGAATATACTAACCTAACCTCTCGGGGATAAGGGAATATAAAAGAAGTTGCTTCATATGACAAATAGTTCACAAATGTATAACATCTAATTATCCTGATGAATTCCCCACCATATCACCTTAACCAGAATATTCAGTAAATATCTCTCAATTTCATTCATTATCATATCCACGTGAGACACTTGGCAGAGTTGCTAACGTGACTTTCCATTTGAGGAATCCATAAATTACTGCCCACAGGGGTTATGACAACAGCCTGGCAGCATGGTCCCCTTTTGTTTTGCTTTGGCTTTTTGCTGTTATTGCTTTTGCAATAATAAAAAGTACATGTTTCATAAAATTAAAGCCTCTCAAGAGTCAGTTCCTATAAAGTGGTACTTAACCAAAGTCATAAGTCACTCAATATGAAGTTAATGATACCAGGAAGTGGTAGTTTTGCAAATCTGCCAGCATACACACTTCTGTCAATCTCACTATCAACATCCTTACTTTCCACCTTTGGTCCTCACTCTTAGCGTGTTATCCCAGGTGCAAAGAGAAGGTTGGGCAGTGGCACCTTTTTAATGTGTTCCTTGTATTGTACATTTACTGTAAGTAAAATGCAATGATTTAGACTCATTATAGTTAGTTCTGTATTAACATTCGCTTCCCCCCAAATGATCCATTATTAGTACCCACATTGACTAGCCTTATTAGTTTGGATTCAATAAGAAGCAGACTTCAAGAGGAGAGTAGATGTACAAGAGTTTTGTTGGAGGAGGGAGCAGAAGGTGTGAAGAGCCTTCAGATTGTGATGCACGCACACTGTATGATAGTTGTAGAAGGGGATAGGGGAGGGAGAAGGATGGGGTAGGAAAAGTCATGGAGTGCCTAAGAAAGGTTCATCCAGGTTGATGGGAAGTCCTCAAGCCAAAGTTGCCCTTTGGCTGAGTCTCATGCCCGCCCCTCCTCAAATGGGCCTACCTTAGCATCACTGTGTGCACTGTCCTTGGCTGGGAGCAGCCTGCAGGAAGGATGACATGAATGCAGTGAGGACCCAGAGGTGCAGTAGCTGAAACCATCAGTCAGTTATACTTCCTGCTACAAGAGATCTAAGGGATGCATTGCATGGCTTCTATACGAGGCATGACTTTAAACTAGTTTAGCACCTCTCTGAACCTGAATTCAGAAGGGTAATACTGCCAACCCAGGGTTATTAGAAAGATTAAATAAAATCATATATGTAAAAACCTGGAGCAATGATAACACTTAATGAATGCTAGTTTCCTTGATGCCCCCCCCCCCCACCAGCACCACCAGCATGTGATTATTGTCTAACTGACTCTCCTTAGAAAATCCAGGTATAAATTGGCTGAGGTTGTCTGTAGCAGTGCTGCTCAAAATGTGGTCCATAGGTCAGCAGGCTATATGCAGTCTACACAGCTGCTTGCTGCCAGTCCACTGCAAGATGCAGAACTCATAACGATGTGAACCAGCTACGTCAGTAACACTCTGCTTAGTTCGCATGCAATTCTTTTTCTTACCAAAGACGTTCTCCAGGGAGGAGTGCATTGATCTGTGTCTGGCACAAGCTCCTTATTTGTTGCATACTGGTACTTTGAATAGCATTAGAGTTTGATCAAAAACAAAACAAAAAGAAATAGAAGATTATTTTAAAAATAGAATTTTCTTTTTCACTGTATATGGACTCTATCAAATGTCTTTCTGCTTCTCTGCTACAGAAGAAACCACTCCAAGCAGGGCAGTGGCCCAACCTGTTACTTATGTCAGTGGAAGTCCATGGTGCCTTTAGCATTTGTCAGCTTCAGGGTCTGTGATCCAAACTCAAAGCAGGCAGGTTTGTCATTGTCATCATTCCAGGTCCTTTACTGTGTGTCCTTTTCCCAATTTATTATTTGCATATTTTTATTGAGCTTCCACAACCTGTCAGATACCACGTGGCTGCTGGTGCCTGGTGCTATCAGCCTTCCTGAACCCCACCAAAACCCACTTTCCCGCCGAAACCGGTTTGGCTCAGTGGATAGAGCATCGGCCTGTGGACCTAAAGGTCCCAGGTTCAATTCCGGTCAAGGGCATGTACATTGGTTGCGGGCACATCCCCGGTAGGGGATGTGCAGGAGGCAGCTGGTCAATGTTTCTCTCTCATCCATGTTTCTAGCTCTCTATCCTTCTCCTTTCCTCTCTGTAAAAAATCAATAAAATATATTTTTTTAAAAACAACACTCTCCCTCTGCTATTTGAAGTCCCACTCCCTCAGTAAGCAGATAGGAGACTGTCTCAGAGGAAATTAATCTCTTTTAAATAAGTGATACAAAGGTGACTTATCTCCTAGTTATGTATTTGTAATTTAAAATATGAGCTTAATGGGACTATATGACATATTTTTCAACTGTGAATGTCCCAGCTTAATCCATGAGCTAGAATCTTTCTTTAGTTCCTTTCACCATGCATGCCAGGAATTCTTGTCATCACACATCTGTAAAGCTGCGAACTTCTGCCCCAACGTGGGTGTTGGATTTTCCCACCATTTTGCACTTTGTTTGATAAACTTTTCCCAAGGAATAACCTTGGGCAGGGAGAAACAAATCCAGGAAGCCAATCAGACCTGAGTCTTGTGTGTTTTAAGGATTTAAAATGTAGGTTATATATTTTTAATTGTGAGTATCCTTTCCTATTTGAACTAATTAGATGGAGATTTGATGTATATTTTCCTATGTATTCCCAGATCTGGCTGGCTTGTTAACATGATGTAGTAGACTAGGAATATCTAGCTTTGCTCTCATACTTTTAAAAACTAAAAGTGCATGTTTCATAAAATTAAAGCATCCCAAGAGTCAGTTAATATAAAGTAATACTTTACCAAGGTCATAAGTGATTTAATATAAAGGATTATATTTTATCGTAACCATACCAGACTTAACAAAATCTAGGCAGACAAATTGCTAGTGTAGAAATGATCTGAACTTATTTTTCCAAAAAATAAAAAATAAAACCCCCGAGATTGTATATATGGCAGCAGGCATTATTTCATTGATCCCCAAGGTTGTGGATCTAGCAGCAGCTATTATAACATGCTTTGTTTTTATTATTGTACTGTTCAGTTAGCCATCCATATTCTAGCCATTTGTGTTTATAGCAAGAAATAGCATCCCAGTCCAATCTGCACAGCTAGTCATACCTTTTTATTGATGTACTTTGACTTATTTTGGTTCCTTTCCTAGTGTCTAACATTTTGTGAAACCTTAACATAAATTATTGGCTTGTATAACCCACTGCATCACCCTCACTCAGAGATTTGCTGCCTATGCAGTTCCTTAATTTTCAAGTGTGAGAGATTTATTTTTCCTTAGTGAGTCCTCGTGTTTCTTCACGCATACATACAATGCACATACACATGTTTGTGAATGTGTGTGGATACATAGAAATGCCAATGAGAGTGGGGGGCCGTTGAGGGGATAGGGACACATGTAATACCTTAATCAATAAAAAATAAATTTAAAAAGCTGGGACCAGTTTGGCTCAGTGGATAGAGCATCGGCCTGCAGACTGAAGGGTCCTGGGTTCGGTTTCGGTCAGGGGTATGTTCCTTGGTTGCGGGCACATCCCCAGTGGGGGGTGTGCAAGAGGCAGCTGGTCGATGTTTCTCTCTCATCAATGTTTCTAACTCTCTGTCCCTTTCAATTCCTCTCTGTGTAAAATCAATAAAATATATATTAAAAAATAAATAAATTTTAAAAATGAAAGAGAAAAGTTGAGATCAAAAGACGGAGAAATAAATGAGGATTGGCAGGTCTTATTTCTTTTAAAAAAACAATGCCAGTGAGAAAATTAAACATATTCTTGGTTAATTCCTACATGAGATTCTGGAGAAATCTTTAAGCTTATAGATACTGGCTGATGTTTTCTTACATTGACCTGATGAGCAGCATAGTAGTAGTCTTAAACTTTGATCTAATTTTTCTTGGTTTTCCTATGAGTTCTGACTAATCAGGACTCTGTATACTTCATGTCCTCTGTGAATACTTATTAACTGCATGATTGACCACTTGATATTCCATAAGCCAATGTAAATGACTAAGATACTATCACAAATACTGTTTGCCAGGCATAGCACCCTGTAAGATAGATGGAATTATCCCCACTTTACAAATGAGGACTTTGGAAGCTCAGAAAAATTGAACAGCTTGCCCAGAGTCATACAGTTTATAAATGAAGGGTCAAGATACTTTACCAAAAGATTTTTTACATTAAAGTTTATTGGGTGACACTGGTCAACATGAACACATAGGTTTCATGTGTGGATTTCTAAGTTACAAAATCTGTATATAGCACCATGTGTCCATCACCCAAAGCCAAGCGTTTTTCACAGAGGCCAAGACATGGAAACAACCAAAGTGTCCTGCAATAGAAGACTGGCTAAAGAAGAGGTGGTACATATACACAATGGAATACTACTCAGCCCTAAGAAAAGATGAAATAGCGTCATTTACAGCAACATAGATGGATCTTAAGAACATTATGCTAAGTGAAATAAGTCAGTCAAAAAAAGCTAAGAACCATACAATTTCACTCATATGTGGGATATAAAACTGGAACTTAGGAACACAAACAGCAGTGTGGTGGTTGCCATGGGTTGGGGGGGAGGGGGAGAGAAAGGAGTCCTAATATGAGGTGCCAAAAGATTTTTATGTACATTATTTTATTTGATGCTTACAACATTCCTTAAGGTAGCCAGAATAAATTCTTTCCTATTCCCGTTTTAGAACCGAGTAAAGAGGGTTAGTAACTTACCCAGGGTCACTACAATGAAACTGGTTCAGTCCAGGACTACCCTGTGAACCCTGATATTACTTGGTATTTGTAAAAATTTATAGGCCAGCAATAGCATTGGCCACACCATTATAATGTCCTTGTGGTTTTTCCATTGGCTGATTTTTGTTAAGATTCTTCATTGCCTCCAGGATAGAGTCTCTGCTCAGATTCTTGGCATTCAAGTAAGTACGCTTATAATGAGCAAAAACAAGGGGAGAGGAGAACCTTGCAAATCTCTTCATATCAAACCCTGCCGAAAACCTTCATGATATTTTCCGTAGGCTATCTTCCCACAACCCTCCCCCCTCAAGAAAAAGAAGAACTAGCGTGGCAGAGGCTTCACAGGATCTATCTTCTTCCTCCCTTTCAGCCTCACCTCCTGCTGCCATTAACCCCAAAACCCCTGCCACTGGCCCTTTAAGCCAGGAAAGCTGAACTACTTCACTGAGGTGAGGCCCACCTGCTTTTGCTTTTATGCTCCCTTTGCCTGAAACCATCCCTGCCATCGGTATCTAACTCCAGTTTGTCCTCCCCTATTCAGCCAGGCCATCTTCTCTGTGAAGTCTGTCTTTACCCTCCTGAACAAAGTTATTATGCATCTTCTGTTCTTCCTGCTGAACTTTTTTTAAAAAAACAAGCAATCAAACATGTCAATATTCTTATACTTCTGTTATTATTTGTTATGTGTATATGTCCTAAGCATATAAGCTCTTTAAGGGCCAAAGGTAGAAGCTTACTCATTTCTTTATCCTAATACAGTGCCTAGCACATAAAATGGACTCAGAAAAGTTTTGTGCATGGAAGATAGAACAGTGACCTTCATACTTGGACTAAGGACAAGAATTCAACCCTGGAAGGAGTAGCCTGCCATTTGAAAGGAGGGGGTGGGGTGGGGAATGTACATTTGTATCGGATGAAATTACTGTCTTACCTCATAAATGTGCTTGGCTGTGCATGGGTCTGGGAAGATAATACAGGGCTTTGAGAAGTGGACTAAGATTTTACACAGTAAGTGAGCATTTTCCCCAAGATATATGCCTTTGGTAATAAGATGTTATAAGATCTTGAGTGCCTTTTTTCTTCTAGTCAACGGAGAGCTGACAAATGATTTCAAAGTGTTATTGCCATTTTCTAATAGTTTGTCTTTCACTGACAATTTTAATTATTCTAGATGCAGTAGTAAATTACTGGCTTTGTGTGTATTTATAATGGCAGTATAAAAGAGATTGTTACCAATTCAACAAAGATGCATGACAGGATGCCACTTGAAGATCCAAATGTGGAGGGGAGGAAGAGATTGTATCTTAAGATAACTTAATTCTATAGCTCTGGCCTATTAAGACTAAATATTTACTCTCACTAGAGGATATTTTTCCACTTATTTTTAGGGAGAATGGAAGGGAGGGAGAGAGTGAATGAGAGAGAAACATCGATATGAGAGAGACATATCCATTGGTTGCCTTCCACATGTGCCCTGACCAGGGCACAGGATTGAACCTGCAACCCAGGTACATGTCTGTGATAAAGAATTGAACCCACAGCCCTTTGGTGCATGGGCTGATGTTCTAACCATCTAGCGACACCAGCCAAGACAATGTTTGTTGGTTTGTTTTTATTAAAATTATATATAGTTAGTTTTAAAGAGTCAAATCGTTCCTTAAGGCTTATTGTGAAAAATAATATTCTCCTTGTTCTCCAAAGGCAAACATTTCAACAATTTAAACAGATTCTCTTAGTATTTGCCTCCAGATTACTAAATAACTTGATGATATTGCTGCCAATAGGGTGTGTTTTTTTCAATCCTCTCCCAAGGATATGTTTTTATTGATTTTGAGAGAGAGAGAGAAGCATTAATGTGACATTGAAACATTGACCGGTTTTCTCCCTGACACTCCCTGACCAGGCATAGAGCCTGCAACATAGGTGTGTGCCCTGACCAGAAATTGAACCCACTACCTTTTGGTGTATGAGATGATGCTGCAACCAACTGAGCCACCTATCTGGGACTGGGTTTTGTTTTAGGATTATCACCAATTCCTTCAGTAAAAGATGAGAATTTAGCTCCCTTTTACCACCTCTTTACTACATTCATATTCCCTTTCTGATCCTCCTTTCTACCAATATATGTTATTGGTAACCTATATATAACCTAACAATATAGGTTAGCCTTTAAATTTACTACATCTATGTATATCCCACTTAGATAAGCCATGTGGTATACTATGATTACTTTTTTCCTGCCTAATGGATTTTGTGTTCTTTGGAGTTTATGATTCTCTTATTTTTATACTTGGTTAGTTTTCAGTGTTTTTATAACTAGTTCTACCCAAACTCTTCCAGTTATGTAAATCTCTCAAGATGATCAGCTGTGTCAGAGATACATTCAGTTACACATTAGGTGTCCAATTTCATCTTTCGAAGAAATCTGTCCTTGAACCTTCTGACCTGCTCCAATCTGTATGATCGCTCTCTGTGCTTTTATCATAATCCCAGGGACTCGCATCACATATGTTGAAATCAGTTTCCTGGATGGATCCCAGGTCTTCCTCTTTCTCAGTTTACTTTCTTATTGGAACACATCTTCTTATAGTTTCCTAGGAGAGAGTATATGGAGTAAATTTCAATGACTTTGTAAATCTGAAAATGTTTATATTTTTCTTTGGCTGGATATGGAATTTTAGGCTGGAAATAATTTTCTTTAAGAATTTTGTAGGTCATTGCTCAATTATGTTTTAGTGTTCAATATAACTTTTGAGAAACCTAAAAATATTTGATGCCCACTTTTTATTTATTTGCTTATTTTGCTTGCTTTGTTTTGTTTTCTTTCTGGAAATCAGTAGGAGCTTTTTTTGTCCCCAGTATTTTTGGAATGTCAGACTAATGGTCATTTCTGTGGGTTTGTTTTTATCTATTGTGCTTGGTACTCAGTGGATCTTTTCAGTCTGAAAAGTAAGATAATAAAGTACAGGGATTTTTTTCCCCCTGAATTATTTCATTGATTATTTCCTCTGATCTCTTTTTCTGGACTCTTATTGTGTAAATGTTTGATTTCCTGCACTTTCAAATGTTCTTATCTCTTCTCTTCTTTTTTCCTCTCTGTCTGTTTTGTTCTACCTCCCTTAACTTTGTCTCCTTGCCCTTTATTTTATTTTTTATATATTCCTTTCATATTTTAAATTTCTAAGAGCTCTTTTTCTCTGAATAGCATCTGTTGTTTTATGTGTATAGTATCTTTTCTCTGAACATATTAGTGATTTAAAATTTTCATTGTTTTTGTTTTGATCTTGATGCATCATTTGCACTAGTCTTTTCTTGGAAGTTTGGTGATAGTTAATTGTGTAATTATTTTTCAGAGGAGAGGACTAGAAAGCATTAGGAGCTCTTAGTATGTGGATAGAGGCTGTCAATTGTGGGGTTCACTGTAGGGTACTTTGGTTGAGCTCTTTTCATTGGGGAACACCTAATGTCATTCTGCTTAGGTCTTTCCTCTTGTACTTGTCAGGATCTTTTCGTATCTGCCTGTATTCTGGAAGTGGAGTGGGGGAAAACACCGGAGGTCTCCGATTTAATATGCATACGTTTACTTAATCACCTGTTTTCAGTACATTGACTTTGCCCTTAATTGTGCTGATATTCACCTCTCCAGAGTAAAACTCTAATTTATGTACCTGGATATGAGAGGGTCTGTTGCCCGGTTCTTTAGAGTTGGGAGGGAATCTAGAGATAGAATTGTCTTATAGATTTCAAATCATCTGCCTTTTCTTAACCCAACTTTATTGCCACTTCAAGAACTGCATGAAGGCCCAGCCAGCATGGCTCGGTGGTTGAGTGTTGACCTATGATCTAGAGGTCACAGTTAGACTCCCAGTCAGGATATATGCCTGGGTTGAGAGCTCGATCTCAATGTGGAGTATGCAGGAAACAGTCGATCAATGATTCTCTTTCATCACTGATGTTTCTATATCTCTCTCCCTCCCCCTTCCTATCTGAAATCAATAAAAATATTTTTTTCTTAAAAAAGAAGTGCATGAAGTCACCAGTTCCCGAGCTTTCAGGGAGTAATTGAAGGATAGCTCAGATTGGCTCTTAACTCCTGTCTTCTGGCTTAGAACTCAGCTTTTTAAAGTCTGCTAAGTTAGTGACCACTTGTTCGTTTACTTTTCAGATTCCAAAATTTTGTTGTTATTACATCATCTCCTATCTTCTGTCTTCATTTTATTTATATATAAGCACAGTGCATATGGGAACAACAATTTAAACATTACCATCTTCTCATAAAAAAGAGTGGAAACATGAAGATAGAAAATCCCATCACTGGCATGTCATTGGAGTTTCAGATTACAGAAGTAAATGTACATGTTCAACCTGCCACCCAAACCCACAAGAATTTTTTTAATGTAGGAAGGTTTTAAAAATGTATAAGAAAACAGTGGACTTTAGAATATTCTCTTTATTTTAACCAAATTCAGCCTGATTTTGTTGCATTTGCAACAGTAGAAGAATGAGATCCAAATGCAAACGGTGGCTGTCCCAAAATCAGTCGGGCTTTCTACATATTTGTCATTTCTTGCTCAACAATTGAAGATCAAGGAGTCCCAGAATTTAAAGATCAGAGACTTCTCTAATTTCTAACACTTCTTCCAGTCTTCCTAATAGATATTAGTATTCATTGTGCTTCTTCTTAAAATGAATTGATGAAGAATATCGGGTCTAGTAATAATTAATGTCGTTTTTTAACATTCGTTTAAAATCTTGCTTGGCGTTGACTTGTATTGACATAACCTTCAAACACGTGGTATCTACAGAACGTGTGAAGTGCAATTAACAAGTTTTGCTTGAAAAAGTTAGTGTTTGGTTTGGTTTTTGTTGCAAAACTAGGGCTAAGAAGATGGCAGATGAAGAGCATATTCGGCACTGCATGCTTTACGAGTTCCAATTAGGAAGCAAAGCAAGTGAGGCTGCAAAAAACATCTGTAGTGCTCTTGATCAAGCTGCAGTTAGTGCCAGAAAATGCCAGCGTTGGTTTGAGAAATTTCGCGAGGGAAATTTTTCGTTAGATGACAAGAGTGGTCGAGGCCGTGTGTCCAATTTTGATCAAGAAGCTCTTCAAGCTCTTTTGGTGCAAAATCCTCAAATTACCCAACAAGAGCTTGCGACAACTTTAAATTGTTCACAAAAAACAATTTCCAATCAATTGCGTGCACTTGGCAAAGTCCAAAAGTTTGGAAAATGGGTTCCTCATGAGTTGACCGACAACAACCGTAATCAAAGAGTCACAATTTGCAGTTCGCTCCTCTCTCGTCAAAACCGTTTGCTGTTTTTAGAGCAAATTGTTACCGGAAATAAAAAATGGGTGCTGTATGTTAATTTGAAAAGGCGGCCTCAATGGTTGGACAAAAATGAGGCTCCACAGCCCACGCCAAAACCTGACTTGCATGCGAAAAAAGTGATGTTGTGTGTTTGGTGGAATTTTAAAGGAATTCTTCATTATGAACTTTTACCATCTAACCAAACCATTACAAGTGCAGTGTATAGTGCCCAATTGGAAAGGTTAGCCCAAGCTTTAAGAGAAAAAGAACCCGCGCTGATTAATCGGAAGGGCGTAATTCTTCACCACATTAATGCACGACCGCATACTGCAAGAATCACTGCTGAAAAACTGCTCCAGTTGGAATGGGAAGTTCTCCCTCAACCTGCATATTCTCCTGATATTGCCCCTTCCAATTACCATTTGTTTCGTTCTTTGCAAAACTTTCTTCTTGGAAAAAAATTTAATAATGAAGAATGCCTCAAAAATGCATTGACCGAATTTTTCGCATCAAAATCACAAGAATTTTACAACAGAGGGATTAAATGCTTCCTGAGCATTGGGCACAAGTAGTAGAAAACAATGGCAACTATATTGTTGATTAAATTTTGTTGTATTGTTTAAATAAATTCAATTTTTAAAAGTATTAGAAAACGACATTAATTATTACTAGACCTAATATATTACCTGCTGAGATAGCTCCTACAGTCAGACTGTTTGTGAAGGGAGGAGGGGAGTTGAAAGGTTGATATGTCTCTCTCTGCTGTTTATCCATAATAAATGTGTCTCAGGAGCAGCAGCATTTGATATTCATGGACTTTCAGTCAGATAGACCAGAGCTTTGTTGTATTAGTTGTGTAACCTTTAGAAATCACTTAACCCTCTGCACCTATTTCTTCATCTGTGTGGCAAAGATGGTAATACTTTTGAGAGTTTATAAACTTCAAATAAGATACAGTATTAAAGAACATGGCAAAGAGCTTGGTACATCGAAGCCGATCATTAAGTGCTATCATTTTCCTTACAGTTCATTCAGGGAAAGCTTTTAATGTGATATTTTTAATAGAAAAAGCCAGAAAGGGAAATGACTGGGGGAGATCTTCCAGAAGGAAAAGCATGCCAGAGTCATAGCTGTGTCAAATAACTGAAGTGTGAGGCTTATGTAAGGAACGGCAAGTCTTCCTGAATGTCTGCGCTGTAGAGTGCATGGAAGGGAGCCAGCATAAAGGGAGTGAGGCTGGGGAGGGTTTACATGGGGCACCTTAGCAAAGAGGAAAAGTTGGTGTTCTCACATATCAGAGCACTCATTGAGACAGACAAAACAAAGATCCGCTGGGAACCAAGCAGCCCTTCTCCGACGAAGCTTACTTCATCTGGCTTTCAAACAACTTGGCCTGATAGAGATTGTAATGGAAAATATTGATAAAACTGAAAAAGTGTATGTTAAATATATATTCTAGACTAGTCCAAAACATAAGTAAAGAATATTTCCAAGGAAAGGAGGTAATTGTTTTCCTGTTTGGAAGGCTGTCAGGGGAAAGAATGAGTAAAAATAAATAAATAAATAAATAAATAAGCCTTGCTGATGGATTTAATTAATACAAATAGAAATCAGAGGAAGTTTTTAGCTCACATACGAAATATTATTTAACAGCTAGGTCTGCCCAACAATGGAATTGAAAGCCGGGGATGAATGAAGTATCTGGTCATCAAGAGGTGTACGTGGTTGTCCAGGACGCTGTAGAAAATTGGTCTGTTTCGTGAAAACCAAGTGTCTTTGAAGGTTATGCTCTCCTCCTGTATGATTCTGTCCTGCCTGGGCTCCTGCCGTCATCTAAGTGTAAACCTTGTGCCCAGAGCATCGTGTTTCAGGAACTGGGGCCTTGATTAACTATGCCTTTCCTAGGTGAACAGTTTCAGCTACTTAGAGACCTCTGGAAGCTTTCACCAGAACAGGCTCCTGATAGTGACTTAACCAGGGACTTCACGGTCCTGCTGATCACAGGCAGGCTTCATCTAAATGAAGACTTTGGGCCCAGCTATGTGGTTCAGTGGTTGAGTGTTGACCTATGAACCAGGAGGTCATGCTTCAATTCCTGGTCAGGGCACATGCCCATGTTGCAGAGTCAGTCCCCAGTAGGGGGCAGGCAGGAGGCAGCCAATCATTGATGTTTGTTCCTTTCTCATCAATGTTTCTATCTCTGTCTCTCTCCTTTCTTCTCTTTCTGAAATCAGTAAAAACATATAAAAGTAAATGAAGACTTTGGTTCAGCTCCATAGAAGTCAAGGGCATCTTCACTAAGCTGGAGCCTCCAGACATGTTGATGTAAGGCTTGGGAGACCCTTGCAGCCTCTAATAGACATAAAATTCTCTCTCTCTCTCTCTCTCTCTCTCTCTCTCTCTGTCTCTCTCTCTCTCTCTCTCTCTCCCCATCCTTCTCTCTCTCTCTCTTGCTTTCTCTTTCTCTTACCTGATGTCTGTGACTATTCTTTTTTGCATTCTTTTTTTCTTTATTTTTAAAAATTTATTGTTTATTACATATGTCTCTTTTTTCACCCATTGACCTCTCCCCAGCCATTCCCACCACCCCAGTACATGCCCTTACCCCCCATCCCCCCACCCCTTTGCCCCTCACTGTCCTGCCTTCCCTCTGAGGTTGGACACTGGTCTGTTCGATGCTGCTCTGTCTCTGGACCTACTTTTGCTCATCAGTTTATGTTGTTCATTATATTCCACAAATGAGTGAGATCATGTGATATATATCTTTCTCTGACTGGTTTATTTTGCTTAGCATGATGCTCTCCAGGTCTATCCATGCTATTGCAAATGGTAAAAGTCCCTTTTTTATAGCAGCATAGTATTCCATTGTGTAGATGTACCACTGTTTTTTAATCCACTCATCTGCTGCTGGGCCCTTAGGTTGTTTCCAAATCTTAGCTGTTGTAAATTGTGCTGCTATGAACATAGGGGTGCATATATCCTTTCTGGTTGGTGTTTCTGATTTCTTGGGATATATTCCCAGAAGTGGGATGACTGGGTCAAATGGGAGTTCCATTTTTAATTTTTTTGAGGAAACTCCATACTGTTCTCCACAATGGCTGCACCAGTCTGCACTCCCACCTTTTCTCTGCATTCTCACCAGCACTTGTCATTTGTTGATTTGTTGATGATAGCCATTCTGACAGGTGTGAGTTGGTACCTCATTGTCATTTTGATTTGCATCTCTCAGATGATTAGTGACTTTGAGCATCTTTTCATATGTCTCTTGGCCTTCTGTATGTCCTCTTTTAAAAAGTGTCTATTTAGGTCCTTTGCTCATTTTTTGATTGGATTGTTTATCTCCCATTTGTTAAGTTGCATTAGTTCCCTATAAATTTTGGAGAGTAAACCCTTATCTGAGATAACATTGGCAAATATGTTCTCCCATGCAGTGGGCTTTCTTGTTTTGTTGATGTGCAGAAGCTTTTTATTTTGATGTAGTCCCTTTTGTTTATTTTCTTCTTAATTTCCATTGTCCTAGGAGCTGTATTAGTAAAGATACTGCTACGACATAGATCTGATATTTTACTGACTATGGATTCTTCTAAGATTTTATGGTTTCCCATCTTATGTTTAAGTCCTTTATCCATTTTGAATTTATTTTTGTGATTGGTGTAAGTTGGTGGTCTAGTTTTATTTTTTTGCATGTATCTGTTCAATTTTCCCAACACCATTTATTGAAGAGACTGTCTTGACTCCATTCTATGCTCTTGCCTCCTTTGTCAAATATTAATTGAGCATAATGGCTTCGGTCAATTTCTGGGTTCTCTCTTCTGTTCCATTTGTCTATATGTCTGTTCTTGTGCCAGCACCAGGCAGTTTTGAGAATGTTGGCTTTATAGAATATAGTTGAATATCTCGTTATTTTATCTCTTTATCTTAACTGAAATCTGTAACCCTTTCCAATGGAAATTAGTACTCTGACTCTCCCCCAAGCAAGAAAGTAATGAAGGTGTAGGGAGGGATGTGTAGTTTGCCCATTTCTCCAGACTAGGGATGTCGAACTCAATCAGAGAAGGGGCCAAAATCTAAAATCCAGCCTAAATCGTGGGCCGAATGGTTTACTGAACAGTCATAAACTGTCATTGTGATGGAAACGCAGCGGAGTGCAGTGATGACAGCGCGGTGCGGGCCACATTGCAAGGCCTGGCGGGACGGATTTGGCCCGCGGGCCTTGTGTTTGACACATGTGCTCCAGACCATTAAATTTCCTTTGTATAAAACCATCATTCTTCTTCTGGGCCATTTAACTGTTAAACTCTCCATCTCACCTGTCACTGTTGTCTGGCATTCTGATTACTTCTTTGGACACTCAGAATCTGGAATTTTGCTTGAGGTTTTCTTATCTAGGCTGCTCACTCCCATGGTGACCCTGCATTACTCTAGTCTCATCCCTTGTCTTTCCCATTTCACACTGCTGTTTCCCACTTCTCTCTTGCTTCTGGGCTTTTTGCACATGCAGCTTCCTCTGTTTGAAAAACTTTCCCCACCCTCCCACCTCGTGAAATCAAACTTGTGCTGCATGGCTCCGATCAGTTACCACTTCCTTTCCAAAGGCCCGTGTCTCCCCTAGATTGGTTAGGGTCCCTCCTCTGTGTTTCTATCATTTCCTCTAATGTGACACTCATTATTCTTTAATATAATTATGGTTCTCATTTTAAAATATCTTTTTATTAGGATTACTTCAAATGCAGGGACTGCTTCTTCTTCATTTTGTAACTTCAGTCCATGGCCTAGCACAGTGGTTGGCAAAGTCAGTCAACAGAGCGGCAAACCTCGGCTGGCAAGCAGCAGTTTGCCAACCACTGGCCTACCACATAGAAGGAGTTCAATGTCTATTGACTGAATGAATAGCTGGTTACAGCTGCTTGTCTTCTTTATTGTACTTAAGACTGATGGTAGAACAGAAAGGCGCAGCCATGGTATTGTTCCCATAGCTAGTTTCTATAGCTAGCTAGCTCACATGTGTTGTGCTTCCCCAGTTTGATAAACAAGGTCACTCAATGCTGTGTGCTTAGTTTTAACAACCAAAGATTTTGTCCTACTCTGAACTAGTTACTCCTCTTTTTTTTTACTTTTTTTTTTCTTTTTCTTTTTTTAGTTTTTCTGTCTTGTCTTCCATAAACTTGAACATCCAGATTTGACTTTTAGCCTGACAAAGTCTTCCAGAATATTTTAGAGAACCATAATCTCTGGAGAACAAAACTCAGATGCCCAAAAATAGATAAAGCTGGGGATGGTTGTTCAGTGACTGTACCCCTTCCCCTGAGCACTCAGATTAGCCGTTGGAGAAGTATGCCCTAGCATGTGTTTAATGTTCAGAACATTACTTGCTAACTGAAAACCTCTGGGCCCTTGTGTAAAGCTATCCCCATTTTACCTGGCATGTAGTAGATTTAGCAAATGTAATCTGTCCATCCTGGCTGGATAGCTCAGTTGCTTACAGCATCATCCCCATAAGCCAAGATTATCGGTTCAATCCCCATTCAGGGCACATACAGGAATCAAACAATGAATACATAAACAAGTGGAACAACAAATCAATGTTTCTCTCTTTCTCCCTCTCCCTTTTCCTCTTTCTCTCTAAAGTCAATAAATAAGAATAAAATAAAAATATATTATCTGTTCACCAAGGAACTGCTCAGACCACATTTTCCTCATGAATTCATTCCAGATATCTTCAGGTGAAAGGTAGATGTAATCTTTTCCACCTGTATTAGTTTCCTATTGCTTCATAACAAATTACTATAAATTTAGCAGCTTGAACAGCATCCATTTTTATCCCATAGTTCTGTAGGTCAGAAATCTAGGTGGGCTCATCCGGTTTCTCTGCTTCCAGGTCTTACAAGGCCAAAATCAAGGTGTCAGTCACAAGGGGTTCTTATCCGGAGGCTCTTGAGAATTATTTACTTCCAAGCTTATTTAAATTATTGGCAGAATCCAGCTTCTTGCAGCTGTAGGTCTTAGGTCCCCATTTGCTTGCTGGCTTGCAGCCAGGGGCCAACCTTTGGTCCCAAAGGCCTCCTGCATTCCTCTTTACGTGGTCCCTCCATCTTCAGACCAATAATGGCCCTTCAGGCCCATCTCACAGTTCAGATCTCCGACGTTCTCTTCTGCTGCCAACCAGAGAAAACTCTTGTTTTTAAAGGGCTCATGTGATTAAGATTAGGCCCATCAAGATATCTCCCTTTGCCCCAAACATAAAATAATCAAAGGAAAAACAACAGGGATGAAGGCTATGAGAGCCATCTTAAAACTCTGCCTACTAACCCCACCCTTCACACTCTCCTAGAAGATTGTACTTTCCCTCTAGGTCCACTTAGTTACCATGCAGTTAGGAGATAGCCTCCTGAAGGATGGCACCCATGGCTGGGTTAGTTTGTCATCATTTCCAATCACTCCTTGCATACCTTGCCTGTTGTAGGTATTCCGTACATATCTAATGAATTGTTTGCTTTTTGTTAAATGAATTGTGAGGTCAAAAGATGAGTAAAATTATCCCAGACCAAATTTTAAGAGCGTCTGTCCAGTTGGAGGAGCAATGTGAGCTCAACAGTTCATTGCCGTTGGATGGGACTGTGTTTTGAGGGGATGTTTTGGGTTTTTTTGAAGCTACAATTATTTATGATCAACCAGAGAGACTAAACAGTGGGAACATGGGCTTGGACTCTAATGTAATTCAAGTGAAGTCAGAAGAATTTCACCAGAAAACTTAAAAGGCATGAAGTTGATATTATAGTAAAATTAATATTTTAAGGAAAAAAGTCATTAATGAGAGAAAAGAGCATTCTGGAAAACTGTGTTCCTTTCAGGGCACCTCATTACCAGATTCTTTAAGGGAAACTGGAGGGAGTTCAGAGACATAAAGAATGATGAAGAGCCTGTGGGGATTGATTTCCAAGCAAAGATTTAAAAAGACTAAATATGTATAACTTAGCTGAACAACAACAAAGTGGAGATGTAACTATGTCAAATGTCTGATATCTAGAGAAGGAATGTGTTTCAAGAGTTGAGGGGTCTCTTTCTCAGTATTGGAATTAAAGGAAGAATGAAAAAACAATCTGTTCTAACCAACTTGTAAGCCATATTTAGACTGTACTGGGATGTAAAGTATCAGAGTTGAATTCAAATTCAAATCTCAGTTCCTCAACCTTTTACCTGTGAAATTTCAAGCAACTCCTTTAAACTTCAAGTGCATAGAAAGAATTATATGACATACCTCAAGGGGTTGTTATGCAGATTAAGTGAAATGACATAAACAAACAGCTAAGTTCCATGCCTGGCACAGATTGCATATTGAGAAGAGCTATAGCTGCTACTGATATTCCCATTATCATTAAGTGGTAGGAATTTAAAGTGCTAAGTCAGACACACTAGGGTTTCAGATTCAAGCTCTACCACTTATTAACTCTAAGTCTCAGTTTCTGAGAGGAAGGAGATATAAACAACACAAATGTTTATAATAGAATTACAGTGAGGGCCAAGTGAAATAATATAATGTGAAATGTTTAGCATAATGCCTGGCATAATTTAACTACTCAATAAACATTATGAGCTATATAATTATTTTTTGTTATCATCAACACAATTATCATTCTACCATAGAACCTGGCCGAAGGCCTAGTATATATTTAAATTATTTCCCCTATTATAAACAACCTCATATACATACCTATAATTTCACTTATCACCACCATCATACACATATAAGCTCTTCCGTAATCATTTGTTGAATTAAGTAATTTTTTCCAATTGTCATGTCAGGTATTTGTGGTCACTGTACATTCCTGGGGAAAGACCGGAATGGATTCTGTTGTATTCCTTGTACAATCAAATTTATGATAACAGATTTAAGTGATGCAGAACAACTGAAGCACACATTGCTGGGGGAATACAAAATTGTATAGCAACTTTGAAAAGAGTTAGGCATTTAAAAAAATAAATATATATCTACCATTCAATCTAGAAATTCCACTCCTAGGTATTGTTCCAAGAAGAACAAAAATACAAGTCCAAACAAAACCCTGTGCTCTACACAGGCGCAAATCAAGTGTTATAGCACCTTAATTCATAATAGCCAAAACTTGAAACAACCCAAATGTTTATTAACTGGCATATATATGCAATTTGTGATATATTCATCCAGTAGAATCCTACTCAGCAATGAAAAGGAATGAACTATTCATACATGCAGTAATATGAGTGAATCTCAAAAATATAAATGAAAGAAGGCAGACATTAGAGGCAAATTATTCCATGATTCCATTTATAAGACATTCTAGAAAACTGTCTGTGCCCTATTAGACTGTGATCTTCTTCATCTGATATAATTATTTTCATCAAGATTGCATAAAAGTGAAGCAGAAGCAGAAATGCTGAGTTTGATCAGTTTAGAGAGCAAAGTTTAGCTACCAAGGGAATCAGAAGTCCAGGTTGGGTTAAAGGTCAATAAAAGGTAGTTTGGGATAAATCAGGGTATACAGAACTAATAACATGAAGGCAGGGAGCCGAGGTTGAGCTTGCTAGACCTGACAGATGAATATCTGCTCTAATGGACCGGACTATATGTTTGTCCACTCACATAGCCTTAGGCTAAAGGGAAAATAACTTTTGTCATTTATTTTATTTATTTATTTAAAATTTTTATTGATTTCTGAGAGGAAAGAGATAGAAACATCCAATGATGAGAGAGAATCATTGATCCTCTGCCTCCTGCATGCCCCCTTTTGGAGATTGAGCCTGGAACCCAGGCATATGCCCTGACCAGGAATCTAAAGGTCACCTCCTGGTTCATAGGTTGATGCTCAACCACTGAACCACACAGTTGGACAATCTTCATTATTTAAAGCTGATTCCGGTTGCTATTGGGGGTATGATTTACCTAACTTGAACAAATTTCCAGTTCTGCTCTGCTTATCCATTGGCAATATGCTTGACTGACCCTCTTTCGAAACTCACAAAAATTGGCAGTAATAGAGACCACACAGATCATGCTGACTCCAGAGATGCATCAGTTTAATAGTGCTTCTGGTCGTTTTCTGACAAACATAACATTCTGAAGCAAAGGTCCATTTTAATTGAAGTGTTTTTAATGTAATGTATTTAATAATGGTAAGTTTGACTCAAATATAACCTGACCTCAAAAGCACAACTTACGATATACAGAAAAAGAGCCTGTGGTTAGACCTCAGCAAATGTAGATTCTGTTTCCTAGGTTCCTTAGATGGGCCACTTAATCTCTCACTTACCTTGTGACGTAAGTGACGTAGGTCAAAGGTGCCATTTCGCTCTCATATGAATCCCAAATTCTAAGAATAGTTGGTGGTATGATTGAGATGAGGAATGGAAGAAACTTCTTCATTTCTTAGACTTAACAGCTTTTAAATTTGACTTTTAGGCTTTTCAGACCTCAGAATGGCAAGCCTCAGGTGTGTCCAGTGTTTACCTTATAACATATCGATTTTGGAATAGAACTGGCATGGCTTTAGATGGGGATAAAAAATATTTAGGTTGTTCTTGCTCATAATCAGGTTCTTATACTTTTCCTTAGAGGTAAATATTGCATCAGCTTACTATAAGAAACAATATTATTGCTTATATTAAGTATTCTTTAAGTAGCTTTTCCACATCTTTGAAAGAATTGTATTTTTTTCTAGGAAGGCAGATTTTATTTTTGACATGGTGGTGCCTGTTTTTTGAGCTCTTAATCTAGTTCTTTTTATGTCAGTGAAACCTTAGCATTTAAAAATGAATTGAAATATTGGTAACTACTCCTATAGAGATTTTTTAACTACATAAGCCAGAACAGTGAAGTTAAGTCTTTGATGCATATGTGCATTTTTAATTTCTTATTCTTTTAGTTCCTTGAGAACAGTTCTCTTTGTAGTCAAATTCATTGTAATCCCATCACGAAAGTGTTGATCTTTTAGTATCCTTTATTGAAGCATTGTATTAATCCACATTCCCCCACGGTAACAGACGGTTCGTATTAAACATATCATGCAGCTTAGCTCAAGCCCCATATGGAACTAATAAGCCACGCAATAAGTGGCCTTGTGTAGTTTGGATATGTGTGTGTGTGTGTGTGTGTGTGTGTGTGTGTTGTCTAAACTGAATTTCTCCTGCCAAAACCTAAATGACAAAATGATTTCTGAACCCCCGGAGTCTTTCCTGGCCTAGAAAAATTGTGTGTTTATAAAATAAAGATAAAATTGAGCACTTTGATATTAAATTAGGCCTTTTAGCTTAATAGGAAGATGCTCTCTGAGTATAAGAATTCAGCATATATTTCTCAGAAGAACAATCACACTTTACTTTCAAATATGATCTCCGAAACTGCATGTGACGGTCTTACCTAGTCAATGGAGCACCATTTATCAAGCTGTATAAACTAGTTAATTTCAACTACAAGCTCTTTAACTTCATAATTGATATGTCCTATTTGGTGAAACTCACAGTGAATATATAGTGTTTTGTGGATGGAACCAGCATGAGGCTTTGGAAAAATACTCTATTTTTATTCAGAAAGGTGGTGTGGGAGAGGAAATCAGAAGATAGTTGATTTTATTGACATGACTACGGTTTTCTGTACTGTCTACTCTTGTTTTCTTTCTTTTTGTGTGTTCCAGTAACTATACAGCCAGCTCTTCTGGGTACTTTAGTACAGAGATTTTCTCTTGCTCGTAGACAGTAGCATTTGTTCATTTTTCCAGGGAAACCACTGATCATAGCTTCTCCCCACTTCCCAACTAACCTATCGTCTATGTGTAGTTTTCACCTAGTAGCCTACTATAGTTGCACAAAATTTTAATTGCCCCCATGGAGTTCTAAACCAATCAGAGTAAAGCTGAAATTCAAGCTCATTGAAACCAAAATTCCCCTTAAAAACTGCTCACACTCTTTGGGGGGTGCAGTAGGAAGTTGTTACAAAAGGTGTTTATTTCAGAGACTAATTTGAGGCAGTTAGACCCACAGAAATATTTTATTTGCCTAAGTTTCTTGGCATCTGCTTTTCCCAATCAGAAGTGAGAGCGGAAGGAGCTGCATTCAGGGAAGTGTGGCATTGAGGACAGTTGGTAAGAGCAGGTTTTAATGGAACACACAGTAAGATTTCTTAAAGAAAGGACTACTTCAGTCTTTTAACCTGTCCTTTCCAGTTGCCTCTGGAGTTGTCTTCCTCCTTCACTCTCCTGCTTAAAACCCTGTAGTCGATTCCTACTGCTGACAACAAAGATAAAGTTCCAACTCTTGAGCTTGGCGCTTAAGGCCCTCTAGGCCCTTGACTGTTTTAATGAATTCCCTCTAAAAATCAGGCCTCGGGAGTTTCCATTTTCTGTAAAAGTTCTAATTAAACTCTTACAACAATCTTATGAGACAAATATTGTTGGTCCTGTTTTATAGGCAAGGCACCAGCTGATTATTTAACTTGCTCGAGGTTATATACATGCTATGGCAGGGGTGGGGAACACGGTTGTGTGAGGCCCACAAAATCATTTGGTCTGGCCCTGCCAAGGCATTATGGGTGTGTTAATTAAATGTTTGACCAAATATAGCAGGCTCATTTTTATTTTATTTTATTTTATTTTATTTTATTTATTTATTTATCCATTTATTTTTAAATATATTTTTATTGGTTTCGGAGAGGAAAGGAGAGGGAGAGAGAAAGATAGAAACATCAATGAGAGAGAATCATTGACCAGCTGCTTCCTGCACGCCCCCTACTGGGGATGGAGCCTGGACCGGAATTGAACCTGGGACTCTTTAGACTGCAGGCTGACACTATCCACTGAGCCAAACCAGCCAGGACTAACTTTTAAGTTGATAATTTTTTATGGCTCGAGAATGATGTTATAAATATCCAAATGGCTCTTGGCAGAAAAATGGTTCCCACCCCTTTCTATTGTGAGAACAGTGAGTCCAGAGACATCATTCCAAAAATAGAAAACTGATCACAGTGCTTACCCAGTGTACACTAAACAAATATTTGTTTAATGATTGATTAGGGTGTGTAGGAACTTAGGAAATGAAATTCTTTCTCTCCTTTCCTTCTCATCCTTGTCCTTTCCTCCTTGACCTGGCTCCTTCTTTTCCTTCCTTTTTTTACTAATTCGAGTGTTAACTTGTTAAAGAATTACTTCATACAGATTTAGATTTGTTCCTCCCCTGAAGGAACATATTTGATAATGATCAGCTCTACCTGACATAGTATAGTACAAAAAGGAACCCCATCCTACCCTTTCTGTTTTTACAAACTTCCCCCAAGGTGTCCAGAAAGGTATCTCCTTGTACACTCTTCCATCAGACCTGCCTTTCAAGTGAATTGATAAAGATTTGACTCAGCCAGGTTTCACTTCTGACATCAGAGGAGGGCAAAACCAGAAACAGAACCGAATGGGCTGATGTTTCTTCCTCACTCACATTGTGTGTGCTCCCATAACCATAGTTTTGTATCAAACTCCTTAGATGTGTGGTGAAAGCCTATAATTTTTAGAGCATTTGGAGTAGAATCATAGAACTTTGAAAGGCTCTAGGTTTCTCAATTGCCATATGCAAAGTGGAATGACAGTAAAGCAATACGTTAGAAATTAGGAAGGAAATTATTCTCAGCCTTGGATTCTATACCCAGACAAACTATCATTTGAGTGTGAGAGTGAAATAAAGGTCTTTTTACTAGTAAATATTCAAGGTGTCAGAAAAGATACCTCCTATGCATTCCTTTCCCAGAAAGCTGTTCTAGGATATGCTCCACCAAAGCTATAAATAAAGAAGGAAATCATGAGATGTAGGAAACAACAGCTTCAACACAGAAGAGAATTAAGCAAAATGTCCAAGGTGATGGAGAAGGAAAGTTCTAAGAAAATAACTGGAGAGCAGCCAGTTCAGATGGAACAAGCCTGGAGAGCAGCCAGTTCAGATTGAAGTAGAGAGAGGGGTGCTTCAGGAAATATCTCTAAGGGAGGAAATGAACATGATAGGTTATATGGTGTTTTAATCAGATTGAGAATGATTTTAAGGTTTTGTCCTAGTTTGGGGAAGATCTTCTGATAGGTTCACAGGTACTCGACAAGTAGTACCATCAATAAGATACCGTATTTTTCGGACCATAAGACGCACTTTTTCCCCCCCAGAAGTGAGGGGGAAAAGTCCCTGCGTCTTATGGTCCAAATATAGCCTACACATATACTTTAAAAAAAAAGTTTTTTTACTTGCCCGGCTCTGTGTGGTCTCTGTGTGCTTGCCCGGCTCCAAAATGGTTCTAAATGCTGCTGTTTACTTTACAGGGTTGATTACATGTGTTTATGACTGTGATGTTGGGTTTTAATGCACATAAAATATTTTAGGACACTATTTGTTTCAGAATCTTTTTTTCTTCATTTCCCTTCTCTAAAAACTGGTGCGTCTTATGGTCCGGTGTGTCTTATGGTCCGAAAAATACGGTAGGTACTTAACAAGTGGGGGGAAATGGCAAATAGCACTTTAAGAAAAACAAACAAAAACTACAAAAAAGGAATAGTATATTACATAGCCCAGCAGTGACCAGTATTTTTGTAGGTATAGTAAGGTATAAACACTAAATATTGATTTAACAAAAAAAATTTTGGTTTTGAATATCTTGAGAGGAGAAGAAAGAGAAATTATTTGGGAGAATAGAGTTAAATCCTTGTGTTCTTTAATAAAAAGTAGATATTGTGTGGGTGAGGGGATAAAATGTTACGTAGTCTAAGAGAAGAGTAATATGGGAGAGCTAACTTCTTATATTTCATTGTAAGTACATGGTAGATGATAGCTAAAATTGGAAGAATACGAAATATTAATGTAAGTGTATTACTCAGAGATATGGAGAAAAGGAAGCGGTTAAAAGTAGTTGCTGCTGAAGAGCAGTGAACTGTTGCTTTTTCATTATATGCTTTATAGTAGTTTCAATTTATTAAACAGTACTTGTACTTTATTTTAAACCATAGGCCTGGTGCACGAAATTTGTGCATGCAGAGGGCAGGGAGGGGGTCCCTCATCCTAATCTGCATCCTCTAGCAATCTGGGACCTCTGGCTTTTAACCACTTGCCTGCCTGCCTGCCTGTCTGATTACCCCTAACAACTCTGCCTGCCTGCCTCATCTCCCCTAATCCCTCTGCCTGCCGACCTGATCACCCCTAACTATTCACCTGCCTGTCTGATCACTCCTAACCACCTCTGCCTGCCTGCCTGATTGCCCCTAACCACTCTGCCTGTCTGATAACCCTAACTGCTTGCCTACCTGCCTAATCACCCCTAACCGCTCACCTGCCTGCCTGTCTTATTGCCCCTAACCGCCTCTGCCTCAGCCCCGCGCCACCATGGCTTTGTCGGGAAAGACGTCCAGAAGGTTGTTCAGCTGTCCGGTCTAATTAGCATATTACACTTTTATTATTATAGGTATGAATATATTTGTATCACATGTGAATTTCTTTTCTCTAATTCAATTGTTAACACTCTTACAGATGTCCTCCATTTACCCACACACACCTTTGTCCTTCATCCCCCACTCCCTCTCTCTGGACTTTCCCACTTTGTTGTCTGTGTCAGTGGCCTATGTATACGTACATATATGTTCGTTGGCTGATCTCATATGTTGAAAATTAAAAGGATGACATGGTAGAAAGAATTTGGAGTTATTATTAGGTTCTAGCCTTGGCTTTGTACTTTATCAATTTTGTGATGTGGGCAGGACATTTGTTTTATTGAGTCTTAGTTTCTTTTTTTTTTCTTTTTCCTGTTTCTTTTTTTCTTAAATTATGAAAAGAGGAGAGTAGGAGAAGATAATCTCCAGTGTCTCTTTAAACTATAACTTTCTAAGTTTCTGTGATAAAAAAAATAATTGAGCAAATGAAGAGTTAAGGCCTGGTTGGAGGCTTGAAATGCCCACGTTTTCCATTTTTGGTTGAAATCAGGCTTGCAGACAAATTTTCATTGTGGTCTCTGAAAAGAATTCAACACCCACCTTCCACTGTGGACCTGGGGCAGGCAATTGACTATGTACTGGCTCAGGGACACATAACTTAGTGTTATTTCAGTATGGTTTTTTGATATTTAATATTTTTCAGTATGAATCACAGGTGAAATTTCCATGCCATGTGTAAACAATTTCACTTTTTTATTGAAACAATGAATTCAGGAATGTCATATTGGGATATCAGCCATTTTACTTTTATCAATGTATGGAAAAATGCTTTTATATTAATATAAGAAATGATGTCATTTAATATGGAGTAGATCTTATAATTCAAGGTCAGCAAATCTCAGGAGGTTCTTTGGTCACCAAGCTAAGTTTTGAAAAAGGGAAAAAATCTTTTCCTTTTGTCTTCTCAAGTGTTTTTACCAGTTTTCCTCTTACCTTGGAGTAAAGGGCAAAGTAGCATGGTTGTGAAAGGGAAGCTCTGGCTAACAATATCTTTGCCATTGAGCTCTGTGGTCCTCGAGAATTTACTTTCCCTTTCTGGGCTTCAGTTTCTCCAACTGCAAAAGGAAAGGATTGGCTTAAATGATATTCACAATTCCTTTTAGCTTAACAGTCTATGTTTCTACCGCCTTGCCTTGTGTGAGTATTCAAGAAACCTCATTAGGCTTTGGCATTTTCCTTTAAAAGTTCATTGTAGTGAAAATAAACTTCTGTTCAGTGAAAAATCAGTTGAATGATAGAAACAAAGGAAGGGTTACTTTAATATTTTTTTGTTGGTCACGGTTTTATTTTTTAAAGAGGAAAATATTTAGATGTTTGACTTGGTCACTTTTAAAGTTAGGTGCTAGACACTGTCTGACTCCATTATCCACCCAAAAGGTTGGTCATCAGTTCATCCATTGGTTTGATTTATGACCAAAAGAGGGATATGAGGACAAAAGGGGCCACATGGTAACCTGACAAGCTCAGGGAAGGTCTGCATGGCAGTCTTGCAAACTCAAAGGCCTAAAGTAACTACAAAGGATGGTCTGAAAACAAATCTTTAACTGAAAACAGTCATGGTGGGTAATCATGTCCTAGGCCGGTATTTTCCCTGACAAGGTCAGTCTTTACCTTAACTGAGCGTATTGTCTTTTTGCATCTAAGATAACATGCCTATGAAATGTCAGAGTAATTTCTAACTTCCCTTTTTTCCAGACCCCTCGGAGCACAACCAAATGCACCTGGGTGCCAGGACTGGAGATCATAAATTCCTTCATTGTTATTGTTATACTAGAGGTCCAGTGCATGAAACTCATGCACGGGTGCAGTCCCTAGGCCTGGCCAGTGATCAAAGCATGAGCATCTGGTATAGAAGGGCAGGTCTCAGCTGACCTCTGGGCCCTGAGCAGCACCTGGGCCCCCAGACCCCCTCGCTCCCCACTTTGCCTCAGTCACGGTGCCCGAGTCCCCATGCTGAGATGCGGTGATGGCAGCTGGATGCCATGGGCCAGGGCGCAGTGTGGGTCTCTGTGCCTCCCAGCAGCACCACATGGAAATCGAGCAGGCAGTGAGCTCTCTCCCAGCCTGCCTCACAGACCGGCTCCTGTGCAAACCCATGGGGAGCCTGATCAGCCCCTACTGTCCCGGCAGCTGCAGTCCAGACGACTGTGGCCCGGCTCACCCGAAAGAGGCTGGGTGGGCTCCTCGTGGGCACCTGGCACCTGAGCACAGGGACTTCCCTGGCACGCAAGCCCTGGCTTCCTAAGGGAGGGTAGCAGGGGGAGTGAGAGTGAGCTCAGCAGACACCCCGCATTCTCACCGCACCTTTGTTCCAGTCACCCCTGCCCCCAGGTAGCCAGCGAGAATGTTTGCCATTGCCTGCTATGTTCTGCGCCGCCCCCTGGTGGTCAGCACAGGCATGGCGAGCAGTCAAACTCCCAGTGGAACTCCCCCGGTTGAGGGGACAATTTGCATATTAGGCTTTTATTATATAGGATTAATTATTGACTGTTAACTATCCTGTACCCACCTAAGTAAAAAAAGTATGTGTCTATCTTACTTTTTATCCATTCCCAGATATTACTCTCCCCCTCTTTGCTTTCTCCTGCCTTCCCAATCTATCACCAATTGATTTCATGTAAACCACATATGTCTCCTCTTTGATGTAATATATAAAACAAAGTGAAAAAACACCATTCTCCAGATCATTATCGCAAATATTGAGATTCTGCTTCCTGGCAGTTGTCGACAGTGTGGCTCAAATAAACGCTCAAAAATTCAAATGAATAAATAGACCAAGTTTAGGTAATAGAAAAGTAAAACTTCAGAACTGATGATCCTTCGCATTTGTACAATATACAGTTACAAAGTGTTTTTTGCATATGTATCATGTCATTTGAAAAAATACATTTCTACAGGACTGTATTGCACATTTACTGTGTATTTGATATGTGTGTGAGCATGTGTATGAATGTGCACATGTACCTATTTCAGATCTTATTATGGTCAGTTAAGGAAGCAGATGGTATTCAGAGACAGAATAAGAGGATGCAAGGAACAGGCAAATGAAAATATTTAGCAAGATACTCAAGGAACATAGAAGGATACTTAATTTTTAAATCTAGCAAAAATATGTAAAACTAAGAGCAGATCAAGCCCACAGGCCATAATTTCCTCACGCTAGCCCTTCACCTCTGTGCTCTTGTTCTGTATAAAGATGGAAATTATAGATACAAGAGAAATATAGAGCACATCCTCTGTCAAAAGTGGCTTGCAACTCATTTGTTTAATAAGCACTGTATCAGACACTTTAGCTATCAGAAGAATACAACATGATTCTTACCCTTGTTTATTCAAAGAGAGGATCAGCAAAAGAAGGGCTGAATGTGCTCCGAGTATATAATATTAGCCTTCAGTACCTAAAATCAAACACTGGTTTTATGGTCTATGTCCCTAGAACCAATATTAGCAAATTCTACAAGGGTCTTTGAAATACCTTGATTCCACAGTTAGTCATTTTTTATTTTTTCCAACTTTAGGAGGCAAAGGAGCAAGAGATGAAAAGGGTACTTTTAAACACCATCCCAAAAGTGTGGTTGATGATATTGGAATCATACATCATATTTCCTATTTTCGAGTAAAAAAAAAAAAAAAAAAATGTTTAATAGATCATGTTTCTGAAGCACTGCCTAATATCTGCCAACATTTCTTTTAATTCTCTTTTTCTACCTTTGCAGCTAAGATATCAACATGGACTTGGGACTCCAGACTTGAGGCAAACCCTTCCCAACCTGAAAAACTTCATGGAACATGGACTACTGGTCAGGTGGTGAGTACCTTCATTTCTGATACTCAGAAACTGTAATGTACATAATCATCCTGAGAAACTGTTCTGACTTCCACACTGCTCCACATCTGCCTTCTTGGTCTTCTTCTGTGATAAGATATCTGAAGAAAAGGAAAGGCAGCCATTGTACTTTTTACTAAGCTCCAGTCTGGCAAATGGGGGTGAAGCACGCTCAGGAAGGGAGAAGGTTCAGGGAGTATTGTTTGGACATTGGGAGGTTGGCTGGGCAAGCAATCGTTGAGTACATTGCTGAGGCAGACAGCCCTGTGGCTCATAAAAGGGGAGACATTGAGCCCCTATG
Source organism: Pipistrellus kuhlii (assembly GCF_014108245.1). Classification (NCBI taxonomy): domain Eukaryota; kingdom Metazoa; phylum Chordata; class Mammalia; order Chiroptera; family Vespertilionidae; genus Pipistrellus; species Pipistrellus kuhlii. The sequence goes on from NW_023425595.1 coordinate 35,089,627, forward strand.
TCTCTTCTAAAGAACAATTGAAGGTCATAAATAAAGAATGAACATGAGGATCAGTGGCTATGAGAGTTAAGGGAAGAAAGCAGATAAGGAATAGGTTAGGTTTGTCAGGACCTAGTCTTGAGACCTGGAGGCACATACTATTATAGAATGTTTCTTGTGTTTGATGTCAGTGTCATTTGTGCCCTGAGGGCAAGCCGCTACTGCAAAGTGCTTTGTCCGTATAGACATGACTCTTAAAAAGGAAGGGCAGATGGACATCCAAGAGGCGGCAGAGTAGGTAGAAGTTACACACACCTCCTCCCAGGTCCAAACTGGAATTAAAACTAAATTATAGAATAATCAACCTGAATAACCAGCTGAAGACTAGCTGAACAGAAGTTGTATAACCTATAATTTACAGAAGCAGCCACATTTAGACTTGTTGGGAAGGCAGAGATGTGAAAGGGGTTGGCCCCACACCATGTAGACAATCCAGAGGGATGTCTCAGCTGCAAAGGTCCCCCTGAGGAGCATGGGGTCTCAACCTCAGCCAGGCTCCCCAGCCTGGAGCACCAGAGCCAGGAAGAGGAGCCCACATAATATCAGCAAGGATTCAGTACCCAGGAAGATAGAGTCTGCTAGTAACTCAGGCACACTCTTAAAGGACCAGCACACAAATTCTCTTTTGTAGCCACTTGTCCTTGGCTCCAGCAGAAGGAGTGTGGTTCAGATTGAAGTGGAGTCATGTGAGGATAGACAGAGTTTTGTGGCTCTGGGGAGCTGAAGGGACAGCTGCCAGGTCCCTGTATTGAGTCCCTCTCCCACACCTCCTGCAGATGTCGTCTTTTCTAGGTTGAGCATTCTCCTCCATACTGCATCAATCTGGAAAGCACTACCTAATTTGCTTTCCCACCCTCCCCACTCCCTGTTGCCCTGCCCTGCCCAGCTCGTGCCTGCTAAGGAGTCAGCTGTTTGGGCCTGGATATCAGAGACCAAGTTGTGTGGCTCTGAGGTGGGGGCCATTTTTCCCTTTGGTGTTACCCTTCCTATGCAGAGCCCTCTCTTCACATAGTCAAATGTGATAAACTCTGCTGGCCTTACCCTGACAACTCCCTAAGAACATCAACACCACCACAAAGGTCCAGGGGCACTTAGCGGGTAGAGGCTAGTCTTGGTGTGCCCTGAGACTTCTGCTGAGTGACCTCAGTCCCAGCACTGGTGCTGAGTTTGAATCTGTATCCATCTGGTGAACACAACTCACCTCTCCCTGGTGACTCCCTGAGACCCTACCTTGCAAAGCTCATAGGGTCACCAGAGGCCCTTTTAGTGACTAAGCCTAAAGTCAGCCAGCAAGTGGAGAATAAAGGGATCAATCCAACAAGACGATATAACTCTGGTAACCATGCATGTACCCAACATACGAGCACCTAAATATGTAAAGTAAATCTTGATGGACATAAAGGGAAAGATCAACAGTAATATAGTCATAGTAGAGAATTTTAACTCCCCATTGATGTCAATGGATAGATCTTCCAGACATAAAATCAACAAGGAAACAGACGGACTTAATATTTTCAGGGCATTTGACCCCAAAACAGCAGAGTATACATTCTTTTCAAGTGCATGTGGCACATTTTCTAGGATAGACCACGTTAGTATACAAAAGAAGTCTTAATAAATTTATGAAGATTGAAATCACATCAAGCATCTTCTGTGACCACAATGGTTTGAAACTAGAAATACATTACGGGGGGAATGGTGGGGGGGAAAAGAGATATCTGAAGGCTAAATAACATATTACTAAACAATGAATGGATTAACAATGAATGATATCAAGGAAGAAATCAAAAGATACCTTGAGACAAATGAAAATGATAATACAACCCAAAATTTATGTGACACAGTGAAAGCAGTCCTAGGAGGGAAATCCAGAGCATTACAGTCCTACCTCAGGAAACAAGAAAAACCTCAAATAGTCTAACCTTATACTGAAAGGAACTAGAAAAAGAACAACAAGCAAAGCCTAAAGGGACCTGGGTAAAAGACAGAGACTTGGCTGACAGCAGCTGTCCTCACACTATAAGACTTGTTTGAGTTGTCTCATAAACATGGTATGGGGAAGTGGGTTTTTGATATCTAAATCCAGCCTAGCACCAGGAATGCTCAGGGCCTACTCAAGAAGGCAAATAATCCTTTCCCCTAATATTTACACAGTAAAATGAGATTGTTTTAGAGTAATAAATCTGATAGTAAAATAGTAGACAAGTTTTCAGGCTAATTTAAATTGGCTAATTAAAATAAGCGAATATCCTAGAAAAACTAATTGCACTTGACAAAAAGCTGTTCCTAAAATGTTAACTAAAATTTTTATTGGTAGTTCATCTCAGGATAAAATCTCACAACAGGAAATGAGCCTAAAGCAGTCATATTATAGTGCAAAAAATTAAAATTTAAAAGCCATCAAGACTACATTATAAAATTTCCAAAAGCCTCCTAATATTTAAATAAAAAAAGGGGAAAGTAGAAGAATATCATGTAAGAAAAAATATCCTGAAAGTAAATTACAGCTAGAAAATTTGTACTTTAGAAAATTAATTGTAATGCTATCAACAAGACACCCATGAAAAACACACATGGTACCAAAACAAGCCAGAGGAAAATCACTTGGGCAAAAAATGAAAAAGGATCCCAAGTCAAATTTATAGAAAATATTCCTTTATTAACTTTTGGTCGAGAATATGTTTGTATATTTTCAGAAAACAACTCTGAGACTATGTGGATTCTGGCAACAGGAATTGACAGGACTACTCCAACCATGAAGACAGAAGAGAAGCAGTCCAGAGATGGAAGTCACTGATGATGGCTTACCATAATAGAAGTCAGCAGCTGTATATCACTGCAGGTTGCCCAGGACCAAACCAGAGAGGGTTGGACCTGCATTACCACCATTTGCCCACCATCCAGAACTGAAATATCATTGCTGACATGTACACATAAGGAACTGTCTGACATTGAAATTGGATCTCAAAAGAACTGGTGGCCCAGAAAGAAGCTCACTACAGACTGATGCATACACCTTTCAGCATTATGATTATTGCTTATCTCATTTTTTATTCTTATAAGTATATTTCCAGAAGGACATGATCTCACTCATCTAGGGGAAATGATGAACAACCTAGACTGATGAACAAGAACAGACACTGAGATAAGGAGCCATGGGTCAGACTGTTGGACCTCAAAGGAGGGGTGGGGATAAAAGGGAGAGATTAACCAAAGGACTTATGTGCACACATATGAGCCTAACCAGTGGTCAAGGACAATAGAGGGGTGGGGATTTGAATGGGAGTTTGAGGACAAATATGTGATACCTTAATCAATAATGAAATAAATTAAAAATAAATAAATAAATAAATAAATAAATAAATAAATAAATAAATGCCTAAAGTGAGTAGACAGTAGAAAATACTATATTATAAGAAAATATTGTGAATAACTGTACACCAACAAATTGGACAATCTGGAAAAAAATGGATAAATTCCTAGAAGCATACAATCTTCCAAAACTGAATCAAGAAGAAACAGAAAATCTAAACAGAGCAATTATAATTAATAAGAGCTCCCAACAAACAAATATCCTAGACTGGATGGTTTCACAGGTGAATTTTACCAAACACTGAGAGAACAGCTAACACCTATTTTCTCAAGTTATTCCAAAAAATTTAAGAGGAGAGAAGACTCCTAACCTTGTTCATTGTATTAGCATTATCCTAATTCTAAAACCAGATAAAAACACTACAAAGAAAGAAAATGATAGGCCAATGTACCTGATGAATATAGATGCAGAAATTATCAAGAAAATATTAGCAAACCAAATCCAGCAATACATTATAAAGATCATACCATGACCATTTGAGATTTATTCTCGAGATGCAAGGCTGGTACAGTATCTGCAAATCAATTGACATGATACACCACATAAACAAAATGAAGGATAAAAACACATGATCAAATCAATAGATGCTGAAAAAGTATTGACAAATTCCAGCATCCATTTGTGATAAAAACTCTCAACAAAGTGGGAATAGAAGGAACATACCTCAACATAATAAAGGACAAATCTGACAAACCACTGCAAACATCACACTTAGCGGGGAAAAATTTAAGCATTTCTCTTAAGATCAGGAACAAGACAGGGATGTCCACTTTCACCATTCATAGTCAACATAATACAAGAAGCCCACAGCAATCAGGCAAGACGAAATAAAAGGCATCCAAATTGGAAAGGAAAAATTAAATCTGTCATTTTTTTGCAGAAGACATGATACTATATATATGGAGGACCCTGAAGATTCCACACATACTAGTACACATAAAAACTAATAAATGAACTTAGTAAAGAAGCAGGATATAAAATTAATAATCAGAAATTGGTTGCATTTTTATACACAAATAAGTAACTATCAGAAAGGAAAATTAAGAAAACAACCTCCTTTATAATTGCTTCACACACAGACACACACACACACACACACACACACACCCTAGGAATAAAATTCAACTAAGGTAAAAGACCTGTACTTAGAAAATTATAAGATGCTGAAGAAAGAAGATACAAATAAATGTAAGCATATATTGTGCTTGTGGATAGGAAGAATTCACATAATTAAAATGTCTGATCTACCCAGAACAATGTATAGATTCATTGCAGTTCCTATCAAAATACCAATAGTGTATTTTACACAACTAGAACAAATAATCCAAAAATTTATGTAGAACCACAAAAGACCCCAAGTAGCCTCAGAAATCTTGAAAAAGAAGAACGAACTTGGAACTATCATGCTACCTGATATCAAACAGTACTATAATGTGATAGTAATAAAAATGGCATGGTAGTGGCATAGAAACAGCCATATCGGTCAGTGGAACAGAATAGAGAGCCTGGAAGTAAACCCATGCCTATATTTTCAATTAATATTTGACAAAGGAGTCAAGAACATACAATGGAATAAAGACAGTCTACTCAATAAATGGTGTTTGAAAAATAGGACAGAGATACATGCAAAAAAATGAAACTACAATAAATCACCTTCTTATAACTCAAAACGTATTAAAGACTTAAAGGTAAGACTTGAAACATAAAACTCTAGGAAGAAAACATAGGCAGTAAAATCTTAGACATTCCTCTTAGTAATATTTTTTCTGATATATCTCCTTGGGCAAGAAAAGAAAAGAATAAATAAACAAATGAGACTACCTCAAACTAAAAAGGTTTTGCAAAGAACTCCTACATCAAATAAATAATACAGTAAAGCCGAAACTGGTTTGGCTCAGTGGATAGAGCGTTGGCCTGCAGACTGAAAGTTCCCAGGTTCGATTCCGGTCAAGGGCATGTACCTTGGTTGTGGGCACATCCCTGGTGGGGGGTGTGCAAGAGACAGCTGATCGATGATTCTGTCTCATCGATGTTTCTAACTCTATCTCTCTCTCTCTTCCTCTCTGTAAAAAATCAATAAAATATATTAAAAAATAAAATAAAAAATCCAGTAAAGAAATGGGCAAAGGGCCTGAATATAAACTTCTCTAAAGAGAGCATACAGATGGCCAATACGCATATGAAAAAATACTCAACATCACTAATCATCAGAGACATGCAAAAAAAAAATCACAATGAAATATCACATCACAACTGTCAGAATGTTTATCATCAATAAACCAACAAACACGCAGTGTTGTGGAGGAAGTAGAGAAAGGTGAACCCTCATGCAATATTACTGGGAATGCAGATTGGTACAGCCAGTATGGAAAACAGTATGGAGGGTTCTCAAAAAATTAAAAATGAAACTGCCGAGAGGGAAAACTACTCCATCTTCAAAGAATAGAGGATCTTATCTGAGGCCTGAAAAACCCACAACAGTGGAGACCACCGAACAGCTGTGACGTCCTAGTCAGCGCAATCACGTGGATTCAAGGGAGTTCTTCAATCACCCACGGAAAGGAGAGAGAGAAATACATAACCAGACATCCTGAAAAGAGAGACCATGGGGAAACAAAGAAATAGCCCGCACATGAAAGAAAAGCAGGCATCACCAGAAAAGGAATTAAACGAGTTAGAGTCAAGCAACCTATCAGAGCAAGAATTCAGAGAAATGATCATAAGATGGCTAAAAAGAATGGAAGACAAATTTGATAATATGAGTAAGAACCAAGAGGAAATGAAGAAGAACCAAGAGGAAATGAAGATGAATCAAGAAGAAATGAAAAATGACATCGCTACTATAAAGAACTCAATGGAAAGCATCAAAAGTAGACTAGAAGAAGCAGAGGACTGAATCAGTGAGCTAGAAGACAAGATGGGGAAAAATACCCAATTAGAGCAGCTTCAGAAAAAAAAAAAAAAAATTAAAAAGCAGGAGGAGAGCCTGCGGGAACTTTGGAACAATACAAAACAAAACAATATTAGAATAATAGAGGTTCCAGAAGGAAAGGAAACTGAGGAAGGCATAGAAAACCTGTTTCAAGAAATAATGACAGAAAACTTGCCTGAGATAGAGAAGAAAAAACCCACACAAATACAAGAAGCTCGCAGAGTTCCAAACAAAATGAATCCCAAAAGACCGACGCCAAGGCACATTATAATTAAATTAGCAAACACCAGCGACAAAGTAAGAATCTTAAAAGCAGCCAGAGAGAGACAGAAAGTTACATATAAAGGAACCCCCATCAGACTAGCAACTGATTTCTCCACAGAAATCATCAGGCAAGAAGGGAATGGGATGAAATATACAAAGTCATGCAAAGGAAGGGTCTGAATCCAAGAATACTGTACCCATCAAGGCTATCAATCAAAATTGAAGGTGAAATCAGAAGCCTCACAGACAAAAAAAGACTAAAGGAATTTATCACCACCAAACCAGCAATGCAAGAAATGCTAACGGGTCTACTGTAAAAATAAAAAAAGAAATACCGTGTTTTCTCGAAAATAAGACCTACTTGCAGGTTTCCTTCTGAGTGAAATATAAGGCATCCCCCCGAAAATAAGCCCATCCCCCCCTAGGCTAAACATGAGAGGTTTGGTTTACTGATTCTGAGAGAAATGGAGTCACAAGAAATTCACCAGGAAATTCAGGAATTGGATTGTGATGATGATGTTCCAGAAGATGATGACATCACTGTCATTGAATAAATGAGTAAATTCTTGATACTGTAGGATTCACAGTTTGTGTTGACAATTACTGTACTACCGTACCGTATACAGGTAATGAAATTCCTTTATTTTCATTTAACAGTAAATGTGTACCGTATTCTTCTTCATGGAAAAATAAGACATCCCCTGAAAATAAGACCTAGCGCATCTTTGGGAGCAAAAATTAATATAAGACACTGTCTTATTTTTGGGGAAACAGGGTAGGAAGTGAAGAAGGAGCACAGGGGTATAGAATAAAAATGGCGTCAAAGCCGAAACCGGTTTGGCTCAGCGGTAGAGCATCGGTCTGCGGACTGAAAGGTCCGGTCAAGGGCATGTACATTGGTTGTGGGCACATCCCCTGTAGGGGGTGTGCAAGAAGCAGCTGGTCGATGTTTCTCTCTCATCGACGTTTCTAGCTCTCTATCTCTCTCCCTTCCTCTCTGTAAAAAATCAATAAAATACATTTTTTTTTAAAATGGCGTCAAATAAGTACCTATCAATAATAACTTTAAATGTAAATGGATTAAATGCTCCCATCAAAAGACATATGGTAACGGATTGGATAAGAAAACAAGACCCATATATCTGCTGACTATAAGAAACCCATTTCATAAAAAAAGATGCACACAGACTGAGGGTGAAGGGATGGAAAAAGGTTTTCCAGGCGAATGGAAATGGAAAAAAAAAGCTGGGGTAGCAATACTTATATCTGACAAATTAGATCTCAAAGTGAAGGACATAACAAGAGATAATGAAGGCCACTTCATAATACTAAAGGGAGCAATCCAACAAGAAAAAATAACCCTGGTAAACATATATGCACCCAATACAGGAGCACCCAAATACATAAAAAATAAAAATAAAAAAACCTGCTGGAGGATATTAAGGGGGAGATTAATAGCAATACAATCATAGCAGGAGATTTTAATATCCCACTATCACCTTTGGACAAATCATATAAACAAAAAATCAGCAAAGAAACATCAATCCTAAATGACTCACTAGACCAGATGGAATTAATTGACATCTTCAGAACATTTCACCCCAAAGCCACAGAATATACATTCTTCTCAAGTGCACATGGGTCATACTCAAAGATAGACCACATGTTGGGACATAGGGAAAGTCTCTTCAAATTCAAGAAGATAGAAATCATATCAACATCTTTTCAGATCATAGTGGCATAAAACTGGAAATCAACTACAATAAAAATCCAAAAAATCAAACACATGGAGACTAAACAGCATGCTATTAAACAAGGACTGGGTTACCAGAGAAATCAAGGAAGAAATTAAAAACATCCTGGAAACAAATGACAATGAAAACACAACAATTCAAAATTTATGGGACACAGCAAAAGCAATCTTGAGAGGGAAGTTCATAACTCTCAAAGCCTATTGCAAAAAAAACAAGAAAAAATGGTAATAAATTATCTAACTCTACAACTCAAAGAGTTGGAAAAAAGCAACAAGAAAAGCCCAGTGTAAGCAGAAGGAAGGAAATAATAAAATCAGAGCAGAGATAAACTACATAGAGACCAAAGAAACAATACAAAAGATCAACAAAAACAAGAGCTGATTCTTTGAAAGGATAAACAAGATTGATGAACCTCTAGCCAGGCTAACCAAGAAACAAAGAGAGAGGACCCAAATAAACAAAATCAGAAATGAAAGAGTTGAAATAACCAACAGACCCCGATGAAATACAAAGGATTGTTATAAAATACTATGAACAACTCTACTCCAACAAACTGGACGACCTGGAGGAAATGGATATATTCCTAAAAAATATAAATTACCTTCCAAAACTCAATCAAGAAAAATCTAAAAATCTCAATAGGCCAGTAACTTTGGAAGAAATTGAAGCAGTCATCAAAAAGCTTCCAGAAAACAAAAGCCTAGGGCCAAATGGCTTCACAGGAGAGTTTTACCAAACATTCAAGGAAGAACTACAACCTATCCTCCTCAGACTACTCCAAAAAAATCAAGAGTAAGGAACACTTCCAAGCTCCTTTTATGAAGCCAGCATCACCCTAATACCAAAACCAGATAAAGACAACACAATGAAAGAGAATTACAGGCCAATATCCCTCATGAACATAAATGCCAAAATCCTCAACAAAAATTCTAGCAAATCGACTCCAGAAGAACATCACAAAGATCATACACCATGACCAAGTAGGGATTTATTCCAGGAATGCAAGGATGGTACAATATTCGCAAATCAATAAATGTGATACATCACATAAACAAATTGAGAGATAAAAATCATATAGCATATCAATTGATGCGGAAAAAGCATTTGATAAAACCCAATACCCTTTCCTGATAAAAACTCTCAACAAGGTGGGAATAGAAGGATCATACCTCAACATAATAAAAGCTATATATGATAAACCCACAGAAAACATCATACTCAATGGGCAAAAACTAAAACCATTCCCTCTAAGAACAGGAACAAGACAGGGATGCCCACTTTCGCCACTCCTGTTTGACAAAGTACTAGAAGTACTAGCCATTCCAATTAGACAAGAAGAGGAAATAAAAGGCATCCAAATTGGAAAAGAAGAAGTAAAGTTATCCTTATTTGCAGATGACATGATATTTTACATAAAAAACCCAAAAGACTCCATTAAAAAACTAAATGACTTAATAAATGAATTTGGCAGTGTAGCAGGATACAAAATTAACGCCAAGAAATCTATGGCATTTCTATACACCAACAGTGGACTTACAGAAACAGAGACTAAAAAAGCAATTCCATTTACCATTGCACCAAAAAAATTAAGATACCTAGGAATAAACTTAACTAAGGAAGTAAAGAACCTATATGCGGAAAACTACACGACATTGAAAAAAGAGGTAGAGGAAGATGTAAACAGATGGAAGAACATACCATGTTCATGGATTGGTAGAATCAACATCATCAAAATGTCCATACTTCCCAAAGCAATCTATAGGTTCAATGCACTCCCCATTAAAATACCAACGGCATATTTCACTGAAATATGAAATATTTCACTGAAATTTTCACTAGAAAGAACTCTCCAAAAGTTCATTTGGAACAATAAAAGACCTCGAATAGCCACAGCAATCCTGAGAAAGAAGAGTAAAGTAGGAGGGATCTCAATATCAGATTTCAAGCTGTATTGCAAAGCCTCTGTTCTCAAAACAGCCTGGTACTGGCACAAGAACAGACATATAGATCAATGGAATAGAATAGAGAATCTAGATATCGACCCTCTATACCACATGTGTCAAACACAAGGCCCGCGGGCCAAATTGTCATGCCAGGCCTTGCTATGTGGCCCGCACCGCACTGTCATCACTGCACTCCGCTGCGTTTCCATCACAATGACAGTTTATGACTGTTCTGTAAACCATTCGGCCCGCGATTTAGGCTGGATTTTAGATTTTGGCCCCTTCTCTGATTGAGTTCGACACTCCTACTCTATACTATACTCAATTAATATTTGACAAAGGAGGTATGAACATACAATGGAGTCAAGACAGTCTCTTCAATAAATGGTGTTGGGAAAATTGGACAGATACGTGCAAAAAAATGAAATTAGATCACCAACTTACACCATACATAAAAATAGACTCAAAATGGATACAGGACTTAAACATAAGACGGGAAACCATAAAAATACTAGAGGCATCCACAGGTAGCAAAATCTCTGACATATGCGGAAAGACCTTCCCTGATACTGCCCATAGAGCAATGGAAGCTAAAGAGAATATAAACAAATGGGACTACATCAAAATAAAAAGCTTTTTTACAGCAAAAGAAATCAACAACAAAACAACAAGAAAGCCCACTGTATGGGAGAACATATTTGCAAATGTTATAACTGATAAATGTTTAATCTCCAACATCTACAGACAACTTATACAACTAAACGATAGGAAGATAAATGACTAAATTAAAAAATGGGCAATGGACCTAAATAGAATATTTTCAAAAGAAGACAGAAGGAAGGCCAAGAGGCACATGAAAACATGCTCAAAGTTACTAATTATCCAAGAGATACAAATCAAAACAACAATGTGGTACCATCTCACACCTGTCAGAATGGCTAACATCAACAAATCAATAAACGACAAGTGTTGGCCAGGTTGCAGAGAAAAAGGAACCCTCGTGCACTGCTGGTGGGAATGCAGACTGGTGCAACTACTGTGGAGAACAGTATGGAGTTTCCTCAAAAAACTGAAAGTGGAACTCCCATTTGACCCAATAATCCAATTCCTAAGAAACCAGAAACACCCATCAGAAAGGAAATATGCACCCCTATGTTCATAGCAGCACAATTTACAATATCTAGGATTTGGAAACAGCCTAGGTGCCCATCAGCAGATGATTGGATCCAAAAACCATGGTACATCTACACAATGGAATACTATGCTGCCATAAAAAGAAGGAATTCTTATCATTTGCAGCAAACTGGATGAAATTGGAGAACATTATGCTGAGTGAAATAAGCCAGTCAATGAAAGAAAAACAACATGACCTCACTCATTTATGGATAATAAAGAACATTATAAACTGATGAACAAAAAGATAGATGCAGAGACAGTAAAACAACAAACAGACTGTCAAATTACAGCGGGGAGGGTAGGGAGATATGGGGGAGATAAGAGATCAACCGAAGGACTTGTATGCATGCATATAAGCATAACCAATAGATGAAAAACTCTGGGGAGAGAGGGCATGTTTTTTTGTTTTTTTTTTGGGGGGGGGGACAATGGTAAGATATGTACACATATAATACCTTAATTTAAAAAATGGGGGGAAAAAAAGAATGGGTGTCAAGAATATGAGGACTTTATGAAATAAACAGTGCCAATTTCTCCAGAAAAAAATAAATGAAACTGCCTTCTGACTCAGTGATTCCATTTCTGGGTTATATATCTGAAGAAACCCAAAACACTAATTCAAAAGAATATATGCACCTTTATGTTGATTACAGTGTTATTTATAATAGCCAAGATATGGAAGCAACTCAAATACCCATCAATGGACAAGTGGTTGTACATATATACAATGGAATATTGCTCTGCCTTAGTAAGGAATGAAATCTTACCATTTGTAGCCATATGGATGGACCTGGAGTGTATTATACTAAGTGAAATAAGTCAGAGAAAGACAAATAGTATGATTTCACTTATATGTGGAATCAAAAGAACAAAGTAAAAGAACAAAATTGAAACAGACTCATAGACACAGAGAACAGACTGATACTTGCCAGAGGGGCAGAGGTTTAGGGAATTGAGTGAAAAAGGTGAAGGTATTAAGAGCTACAAATTGGTAGTTACAGAATAGTCATGGGGATGAAAAGTATAGCATAGGAAATATAGTCAATAATATAATAATTGTGTATGGGCCAGGTGGGTACTGGAAAATTGGGGGAACATTTTGCAAGTATGTTAGACATTAAATATGGTTGTCTAACTACTGTGCTGTATTACGAAACTATTACATTATAATATTTAATGTAAACTATAATTAAAAAATAAAATTTTAAAATGTTATTAAAAAGAAGGGGAGGTGGAAAGTCTGCCAAGACATTAGAGTGATTCATTTGACTTAAATAAATGGAAAGCTATTGGTGCGAGCTATGTAGTAATTCTTGAAGTTTGAATCTTTAGTGATAGGTAGTAACTCAAAAAATTGTGAGGATGGAAAGTTAGACAAGTTGGAACAGCATAATGTCTTCTAAAGAGCACTGGCTTCTGATCCCCGATTTTTCTCTAACCTGCTCTGCCTCTGGAAAGTAATTTCCTCAGCTGTAATCGCTGCCCTGTTCATTTCACCAGTTTGAGGTGAGAACAAAATGCAATGTCAAATGGAAAAACTATTTGAGGGGGGAAGGTACAAGATTGGTTTCATTTTCTTCTATGCCGTAAGGATAGATCTTGAGGATAATAAGAAAACAACACATATGATTAACCTTTACTTTGACATTTTTAATTTTTGTCTCATATGATCTTCAAAATGCAAGTTCCAGATGTCTGAGTTTAGATAGGACTCCTGTTAAGCAAATACACAACTGTCTAAAGAATTCTAGTCAGAATATAAAAATAACTATAAAAGCATAGTGTTGATGTGTCCTAAGGAATGAGGGATAGGAATTGAGTTTTAAAATGATGAGGAGGAAGTTAGCAAACATTTATTTAGTTAGCATCAACTATGTAAAGTCTGGAGCATAACAAGAAGTATAAGACTCAAGGCCTACCTTTAGGGATGTGTGATCTAGTTGGAAACAGGTATATAATTCATGAGAGTTTTTGTAACAGAATGGTAAATAACCTAAAATAATTTTTTAAAAGAGAGGTAACCCACACACTACCTAATTAATCACTGAGTCTTGCTCTATACAAACAGCAAATTGTCCCAGTGTCAATTATTGAAGAGTCTGTCCTTTGTCTACTGTTTGATAACGCCATCTCTTTTATATGCCAGCTTCACTTACTAGTATACACATGGATGTGCTTCCAGGCTCCCTATTCTGCTTTATCGTTTTGTCTATCCATAGGCTAGTGCCACACTTTTAATTATCATAAGATGTAATTTCTGTAAGTCTTGGTGAGGTTTGAGGATGCCCTATAAATAGCACCCCTCTTCCCCCTGACATTTGGAACAATTTGAGACAGGAGATACAAGAGACAGACTAATGGAAATCAAAATGTCAGTTTTGTTACTGATAAAGCCTCTTGGAAAATGTGCCTTTGGATCTGTAATAAGAAGAGCCTGCAAAGACTCCACTCAAAATTAAACTTCCCTCACAATCACAGTGTGAACAGGAGAAACCTAGGCTTTCCCCACAGAGGCAGGCCCTTCCTTGACTTCACTGCAGAGAGTGGGGAGATGACTCCTGCAGCAACCCAGATGCAGCTAAGCCAAGAATACTCAGGTTTTACTTTTCTCTCTAAATTCATCACTAATAAAAAGCCCTTCTTCTCTACGAGCCAGTGAGTGAGAGGATGGAGAGAGGCCAGGAGTGTTACTGAGCACATTCCTTCAGAGCAAGGGAACAGGAAGATAGCCCCAACTTCCTTCATCATCTGCTAGGGCAGGGCTCCTACTTATGGTTCTTTTTCAAAATTCATTTGGCTTTTCTTGATTTATGAATTATATTTGAGTAATTTGACAGCTTTACAATATTGAGTCTTTTAACTATGAGCAGGGTATGTGTGTGTTTTCTAAACATATCTCAGTAAAGTATTTTAATTTCCTTCATAAAGGTCTTTACAACAACCAACATTTTTGTAGCAAGTATACAGGAATACCACTGATTTTTGTATTTCAAGTTTATCTAGCAGCCTTGCTAATATTAAGTACAATAGATTGTCTTAGATTTTTTTGGATTTTCTGTGTATATAGTTGTTGTTGTTTTTTGTTTTTTTTTTAAATAGTGGTGTTGTTTCTTCCTCTCTATTTTTACAACTGTCATTACCTTTTATTGTCTTACATTTTATTATAGAAGAGGAGCAGTGACTATGGATACCCTTGTCTTAGTCTTGATTTTAAAGAGAATGCTTCTAACTTATCACCATTAGGTATTATATCTACTTATTGCAGGTTACAACATAAGTATTTTATTAACAAAAGGAAGTGCCTTTTCTATTCATGTTTTTTAATCATAAATGTGTATTTTGAATTTTATCAAATGCTTATTCTAAATCTATTGAGATAATGCTATATTTGTTCTTCATTACTATGTGCTAATAAGTATTAATATATTCTCTAACATTAAACCATCTCTTTCTCCTGGGATAAACTCTACCTAATAATGATATATTATTTTTGCCTATATTATTAGATTTGACTTGCTAATACTTAAAGAAATCTACATTTGTGAACTGAGATGAGACTTGCCTATAATTTTTCTTTCTCATATAATAATTCCTGACTCAGAGTCACAACATTCACTGTTCTTCTGTCCTTCCTTCTCTCCTGTGGTGATCCGCACCCCACCCCTCACATGGAGGGAACAGTATTGGAAAAGGCATAGTAGTTTTATTGGCAAATAACAGACTACCCTGACTGGAATGTAAATTCATGTTAGGATTGAGAGAATATGGATTTTATAGTACTTGGAGCTTATACAACTTAGGAACCCTTTTCAAGGAAAAGATTATGAACTGCAAATGCAAAATTAGGGTGGAGGAATAAATATTTAAAACAAACAAAATCACAGCAAATTACTAGAATTTCAGAAATTAAATCCCTTTCTTCTGAAATGTTTTTATAAAATTTACCCAAAATGCTTCCATAGAAATGCTCCATCATTGCAACCTGCCTGCCTTTCTCCTCCTGGAACACTGTAATTTCCACAACTTGCATTTCTAAGGCACAGAGAAATTAAGTAACTTTCCAAGAATGGTTGACCCATGAGCCTCTAATAATATAGTAATTAGAATCTAGGTCTCCTGGCACTGGTGTAAAGAAACCATTAAGCCACAAATTCACACATTTATGCAGTACCCCTCCATGCCAACAGTGCCAAGCACATTACCACTTTAGCATGGTACCACTTTATGGTGCTCTAATGAAAAATGGGCTACCAGGATTGATGCTAAGTCCTACAAAGTGAACGCTACATAATGATCCCACATAAAGACCGCTGCAGGACGGCAGGCGGGAAGTTACAAATCTAAACAAAGCTGGAACAAGCCCTTTAGCCTCAGAGGAAATCTGAGCCTCTCCAAGCTCAGCCAGGGATGGAGGAGTTACTCCCCACCCCCCATCCCCGCCTGTGCTCCTTAGAGCAAAGGGTAAAAAAACTCCCGTTCCTGAGGGAGCCTCTGACATCTTTCGTAAAAGAAAACATTGCCATTTTCTGTGGGTTGTTGCCGTTCACAGATGGGTCTCTGTGGAGGCGATTGCTGTATGTTCTTTCAGGACCGAGGATTTCTGAGGGAGGACCAGCGCAGGCACTGGAACCCTCTTGAGTGGCAAGCTTCAAAGTTATGTGATGGTTTGTTTTGTTTTTTTAAAGAAAAGATAGTGTGATTAAAATTCCTCTTTTTCACATTATGTAATTCTTATCTGATACCAAGAGCATCTACCTGATTAATCCTTACAAACACTGTGCCTTGGGGCTGTGCTTTGTGCCAGCGCTTTCCAGGAGTCCCCGTTTTCTCATCCTAGGATGACTAACCCCCTTGTAACGTCCAAGCAACACAATTTTTAAAAGCAGCGTTTCAGCTCAGGACTTGTACTCTTGAGTATTTTGATTAGAAGCCACCAACGTGGCACTTAATCATCCCATTTTTCTTTTGTTTTTACTACTAAGTGGTCTAAGATTCAATTAGAATGCACATGCATAGGTGGTGCTAGTGCTGAGCCCTGGTCAAGGAGGAATGTGCATGCGAACTGCCCTCGATGGCTGCGGGGCGATGAGGAACCAAGTGGAAGAGATGCTGAGGTTGCTGTGACAGGCTGTGTGCTGGGCCCAGGACCCAGGTCCTGGGACAGCCCCTTGATAGTGTCTCTTCACTGCTCTCTCACCCAGTCTCAACAGTCATTTCTGATCTCAGTTGTTTCCTTTTTATTGAATTTATTGGGACCTTAGTTCTTTTCTCAGACAACTTCCCATTACCTAAATAGCCTGTCCCTGCCTTCGCCCTATCCAGATGTTGCTCTCACTTCAGCTCATATCCTACCTCACTTATTCACTCACACAACAGGCACAGGGACAGACGCAGAGATACATATGTAGATATTCCCTCAGTGGCTTAGGTCCACTTCTCCTTCCAAGTCTTACCCACTCAACTTTTGAGCAGTTGGAGGCTAGGAACCGTGTTACTCATCCTGGGGTCCCAGCCTGGCACTGAGGAAACAGGAGCTTGGTAAACGATGAGCATGTGGATGAATCCAGCTCTGTTCATGGAACATGCTCCTTGAACTTGCATGTGAGGAGTTTATAGTCTAACTTAGGCAATGAAATAGGAACAGACAATAGAAAAATAGAAAGTGTGAAGTGCTATAACAAAGGTAGATAAGTCACCTACAACTTTCAAGGGAAGTCATTTCCTTCCTGGTGAGGGGTGTGGGTGAGAATTGGCTAAACCTTCACTAAGGAGAGAGAGTTGAGTGGGCTGGGACCAAGAGAAGGATTTGGACATGTGAAGCTTGGGGTACGGGGCAGAGCAGGTTAAGGAAACAAGTTGCCCAGGTGTAAAGAGCAGATAAAGGCTCTGGGTTTGAATACCACTTCCACCACTTACTGTGTCTGTGACCTCAGGCACGTTGGAGCTTTCAGTTTAAAATAGTGCCTACCTGATAGGGTTTAATCATAGAGATTAAGTGTGTGAATACCTAGCATCCTGCCTGGTACATAGTAGTACTGAGTAGCTATTATTATAAATATCTAACAGATAAGTGAATCATAGCTATTGTCTATTGTAAGAATTAAATCCATTCTTTGTTAAAGGTGTTTTGTTTTTCCTTTAAAATATACATTCATCCCCTTACAAATAGATAGAGAATATGGCTCTTGGTCAAATATTTGAATAACTTCTAGTAAGAGCCATATTCTATATCTATTTGTAAGGAGACTACCAAATATTCACCATCTCCTCACTTTCTCCTAGTACTTTTAAGGCCCTTTAGAAGCCTTAGAGATAAGTATCCTAAAAATCTGTTTACCTACCTACTCTTCTGGGTACCTACCTTCTTAGGTAACTCTCAGTCATTAGGAGTTTTGCATAAGAAAAGTTTCTTCTTTGCAAAAGTTTCCATGTTTTTATTTAAGCATGCAGCAAGGGAGAGCAAGGACGATGATCTCTGATAAGGAAGCTGAGACTTAGACATGTGAAGTGACTTGCCAAGATCACATGGTAATAAGTGATGGAACAGGGTCCAGAAACCCAGACTGTCTGACTCCTGGTCCCATGTTCTTTTGACCATACCAGGTACACCTTATTACCCTGTTTCACCGAAAATAAGACAGTGTCTTATATTAATTTTTGCTCCCAAAGATGCGCTAGGTCTTATTTTCAGGGGATGTCTTATTTTTCCATGAAGAAGAATACGGTACACATTTACTGTTAAATGAAAATAAAGGAAATTCATTACCTGTATACGGTACGGTAGTACGGAAGTTGTCAACACAAACTGTGAATCCTACAGTATCAAGCATTTACTCATGTATTCAATGACAGTGATGTCATCATCTTCTGGAACATCATCATCACAATCCAATTTCTGAATTTCCTGGTGAATTTCTTGTGACTCCATTTCTTTCAGTATCAGTGGACCAAATCTCTCATGTTTAGCCTAAGGGGTGGAGAAGCTTATTTTCAGGGTGATACCTTATATTTCACTTAGAAGGAAACCTGTAAGTAGGTCTTATTTTCGGAGGATGTCTTATTTTCGGGGAAACAGGGTAGCTAGTGATCATGCTTTTCTTTCTCTGTGCTTCCCCGGCCCTCTAATGCCTGTTACCTTCCACAGAGTAGCCCACCAAAGTCAAATACAGAAACACGCATTGCAAAATCAAGGCAGCAGCTCTGGTGAAAGCATTTTTAGTAGCGTGTCCTACACCACTTATCTCAGAGAGATAGAGAACTAAGAGTCCTAAACTTTGTGACACATTTAAGAACTTTTAAGACCAGAAGAAACACAAATAATTCTGTTTTAATTCCATTAGTTAAGAAACAAGAAAACTAAAGGAAGCACATGGCTGTCCTAAGAAAATGATTACCCTTAGTGTTTATCTTCCTTGGACTTCATGTTCTTTTTTCAAATTAAGGCATGATGAAAGCAAGATTTCAGAGCCATCTGGCCTGCTTTATACATGTAATTTTTTTGTTCTAAGTTTAATCTTTCCCTCCTATAAAGCTTAAACTGTCTAGCAACAAGGGAGTGTGGTATAGTGGAGAGAGCACTGGATTTGGGAATCTGAAAATGTAGGCTCTAACTTCAACTCTGTCCTTTAATTTTCATAAATCATTTTGAGTATCCATTTTTAAAAATAGAGTTAATAGTACCAGCCCTATTTCCCAAGCATAGTTGTATGAAGCAAATGAGATAACGTCTGTCTAAGTGGCTTATAAACTAAAAAGGACTACAGAAAGTATTGCTAAGTATTATTCATGTATTTAACAATTCATTAAGTGTCTCCTCTGCATATAGCACTATTCAAGGGACAAAAGAAGATTCCAGAGTGTAAGATTGGCCGTGTCTTTTCCTAGTTGACAGTTGTTTGGTTTATAATCTAAATGAGTAGATAAGGCAAGCTAAATATTTTGAAGGATGTAACGTGCAGAAATATTCCTATGCATTGTTCACTCCTTCTGTCATGTGGGACTTCAAGCTGAGACCCAGCTTCAGCGGACAGTCTGTTCCAGTGATGAGGGTCAACTGTGGCCTGACTCATTTGATGCTGATGAACCAAGTGTGCTATTTGTATGGGGACTATATCAGTTTCATTGAGTTTATTGAGGACAGAGCATGTGAAAAGTGACCTTGGCTTGCTGGATGGTATCTCCAGATTCCTTCTAGAGTTGAATGATGTGACTGGGAGAAGGAACTAGTGGCTTTATGTGTAGTCATCTCACCTCAGGGCTAAAATATTTATTTATTTATTTATTTTAAATATATCTTATTGATTTTTTACAGAGAGGAAGAGAAAGGGATAGAGAATTAGAAACATCGATGAGAGAGAATCATCGATCAGCTGCCTCCTGCACACCTCTTACTGGGGATGTGCCCGCAACTAAGGTACATGCCCTCGACCAGAATCAAACCTGGACCTTTCAGTCCACAGACTGACACTCTATCCACTGAGCCAAACCGGTTTTGGCAGGGCTAAAATCTTTAGATGGTGCTTCTGCTGACCTAGCCTTTCATTCCTTCTTATAAATAGAATCAGGCTCAATAGCATATTTAAATAAACAAATAAGTAACTAAGAACTTTGGCATGTTTTAAGAAAATAGTTTTTTTGAGTAAAGTGAGAATGAGGAAAACCTTCAGCAAGTAAGCCAGCCTACAGAGGGTAACAATATCATAGTTCTGCTTTTAAGCCATATACTCACCTTTGACAAGAAGGCAGTGTCCGGCGTGAACAGTTTTTAAAAGCCTCCCTTTTAAAAAGCAAGTCTCGGCCGAAACCGGCTTGGCTCAGTGGTAAAGCATCGGTCTGCGGACGGAAAGGTCCCGGGTTCGATTCTGGTCAAGGGCATGTACCTTGGTTGCAGGCACATCCCCAGTGGCGGGGAGGGTGCAGGAGGCAGCTGGTTGATGTTTCTCTCTCATCAACGTTTCTAGCTCTCTATCCCTCTCTCCTCCTCTCTGTAAAAAAATCAATAAAATATATTTAAATAAAAAATAAATAAATAAAAAGCAAGTCTCTCCCCTTCCCTTCTCTCCATCATGCTGAGGCTGAATTCAGAACTAGTTTCTGGCAGGTGACCCCTGAGGAACTTGAAAAACATGTTGTCTAGCTGATGTTGGTTTTTAAATTTAGATCAAATGGCGCTGTCTTTGAAGTCTCAAGAGCCCTACTTAAGGCAGCTGGAGCAGATACGCTGGCCTCTCAAGGTGCTTCTTACAGGCTGGCGTCCTGGATAGCAAAAGTGAAGCCTGGTCAAAAATAAATGAAAAAGAAAGTTTTATTGGGATTATTTACTGGAAGATAGCTATTTTAGAAGAAACCTTGACAGGCCATCCCGTTGCCTCTAGACAGGAACACACAAGGCATATGGGCATCTGCAGTGTTTTAGAAGACCTTGGGGGACCAGGCTTCTTCCATAACTCATTCCAGAGTTTAAACACCCTCGCTCCAGGAAATTCTTCCCTATATTTAACTTGCAGGCCCCCTCCTGCCGTTAACACCCATTTCCGCTTTTTTCTGTCTCCAGTTCGGATGAAGAACAGCTGGCCAGCATCCTTTGTGAGCTAACCCTCCACCAGCGACAGAGTCACTGGGGTCTCCCTGGGCTTCTTTCCTCAGCCTCTAGCAACCGCGTCTTTGCGCCAAACCCAGATCTTTTTCTCTTCGTTTTCATTTGTGTCTTCTTTCTTTCTTTTCATTCCTTTGGATTATATAGTAATATGTGCCTAATGAATAAAATTTGGAAGACGTAAAAAATATATAGAAGAGGGGGAAACCACAATCCAGGGAGAAAAGCCGCCGTTGGGTTAGTTCTCTGTGTGTCTCTCATACAGAGGAGCTGAGATCTCTACGCCAGTGCCGTTCAGTAGAAAGACAGTCTGGGCCACATGTGTTGCTTTTAAGTTTCTGGCAGCCACACTGAAAAAAGATAAAAGGGAATAGGTAAATTAATTTTAATAATACATTTCATTTAATCCCGATAAAATAATAAATTGTCAACCTGTAATCAGTGTTTTTCAAATGATTAGTAAAATGCTTCACATTTCTTTTTTTTACATTATGCTTCCTAAATCCAGTGTATATTTTACATTTACTGGCACATCTCAAATCCAAGTAGCCACACGGCAGTGCTCAGTAACCTGTGGCTAGTGGCTACCGTATTGGACAGCACTATTGTTGTAGTTGTGTATACTGCTTTTTTGGTATATCAAACCTTAAGGCTTTTAGCAATGCACTGAAAACTTTTTAATATCATTTTAATGGCTACATAATATTTCCTCATTTAGATTTACTATAACCATGTCTTTAGATAGTTTTGTTTCCCTGTTAGAAGTAACTCTGTAGTGCTCTTTTTAATGTTAACTGAATGTTTTCTCAACTCCTTGCCAAAAGAAATAAAAAACAATACCTTTTGAGTACAACTAATTAAATCCATTTACCCATAAAACAAGTATATTCGCTCCATATCTCCTGTGTGCTCTGCACTGCATTAGGTTAGAAAGTAGAAACGTGGGCTGCAAAGAAATTGAAGAAGACCAGGTCCCTCCCAGGCCATGTTTACAAGCCTTGGCTCCACAGTTGGACTGCACGCACACTGTGTTTTGTTCCTCCTTCAATATCCTTCTCTTTGTTTCTTATTATCCCCGCTCCCCACACACTCACAGCTGGGCCCATTTCCCCTTACTCAGGCACCAATTAAATATGACCTCCTCTGATGAGTCCTTAAGATTTCTGGCTCCCTTCTCCACTAAAATATGCAAAATGGACATTGTATACCAAGCACTGTGGTGTTCTGGCTATTGATGAACTCTGTCTTCTCTACTACCAAGTGGGAACTCCCTACCAACAGAAACCTTATTTTATCCACCTCTTTCTCCCCAGAGCCTCCCAGACTGCCAGGCAGTGAGGGTGACGTCTGCTGGAATATGTACAGAAATGTCAGGGATTATATTAAGCATCAGTTGGATGGTATAATCATAAGTAATGTAGCTGTTAGAGTTCAAAGATCACTTTAGATTGGCATGTTTGAAGGGTTAATGAAGAAGGTAGGACTTCAAGTTGGCTTTGGAAGATGGGCATACTTAAACGAATGGAGGGAAGGAATTAGCAGAAAAGCCACTTATGTGTCCTGTACTAAGTGTTTTCCAGGGGGGATTCTTTATCAGCAGATAAGCATCCTTCTAGGTCTAAAGCACTGTACTCTTAAGTTTCAAGAAGGCTCTAGTGATAGGGTCTTTGCCCACCAAAAGCTGACACTAGTTTGCAGCATTCAAAGTGGCCACTGGCTGCTTCAGTGTGACCTTGAGTTTAAGCTCAATTTAGATAAATTCCCTGTGTTTCATCTTTGGGGTTGATGCTTGTTCAGTGACTCTTTTGCTAGTGGATAACAATGTAATAATAAATAATGTCATTATAGCTAAGACAGGTGACTGTTACTGTAAATCAGATACGGTAGTCTCCCAGGCATTTTGACATATTATTTCATTAATTCATTTAATCCTCACAACAACCCTGTGAATTAAGACCCATTATCCTCTGACATCTTACAAATGAGGAAACCGAGGCACGGGCAGGTTAAAGTAACTTAAAGGTGACATAGCCATCTAGCAGAGGAGTAAGATCTGGGCCCAGGCAGAACAGCGTTAGGGCCCCTGTTTTAACTGTTCCTCAGTGCAGCCTCTCATAATGATTTTAAGATTAAACTGTCTTACACAAGGGGCCGTTCGGCATCTTCTGGTTCCCGAAAAGGAACCCTGTTATTATAACCCTCTCCTTGTTCTCTTCATTCCTCTCTGACTGCTTCTCCTTATCTCGTGTGCCTCATTTTCTGCCTCATCATGGAAATCTAGAGCCCCTCCAGGCTCAGTGCCAGGCCCTCTTTTTTTTTTCCTTTCTTGTGGACGTTTTAATGACCTTCCCTCCATGTAGCTTCAAGCTACCAGACACAGGCCCCACCAGCACCCTTCATCCTCTCCTCGGCTCTTCTGCTGGAGCCCTTGCCTTCACAATGACAGGCTGAGGGAGCTTTCCCTTCCCCAGAACGTTGTAGTAGCCCGACCGCACCACATCAGCGACAGGAGCAGCTCCAGTCTTGCTTTTGACAGCCTTTACCCGTGTCTGCTCGCTGACCAGGGCCCACAGTTTATCCAGGTTGACAGCTGGGCAGGAGCTCTGGTTCTCCTTTAGGTGGTAATGCCTCACCCCGACTTTCCCAAAGTCACCTGGGAGACATTTGTCAAAGGTGATCCTGTGATGACGCAAGGCACCAGCATTACCACACACACACACCCTTCCTGTGTTTGCGATGCGGCCATGGCCATGGCTATGGCTCACGTGGCCCCAAAGTGTTGGGGTCTTCCTCAGTCTGGATGGCATGTTGGTGGCCGAGCTGCAAAAGCCAGGCCCTCTTTTTTTTCTTTTTCTTTTTTTCCTTTATTTTGGGGTGACAGTTGTCATTTTGATTGTCCTCATATTGAAATAAAGCACAAGTGTGCAGTCACCAACCTAGATGTCTTTTCTGATATCAGCGCTCTATTCCAACTGCCTCCTGGATGTTTTCACAACACATTCTTTGAATCCATTTTTTCAGCCCCCTGGTCCTCCAGGCCTCAGTTTTCAGCAAAGGAATCTCCATCTATTCTTTTACACTAGCCCGGAAGCCAGGCATAATCCTCACTTTCCCTCTCAACCTAGCGATACCTGCTGATTTCCCCTGATGTCTGTTCATATCTCTGCATTTCCACTCTGGTCCAAGCCAGGATCTCTCACTTAAACTACTACACAGCCAGTGGTCCGCCAGCATTCGCCTCCAGTCTGTCCTCCAACTTCAGCCAGAGCGCACTTTCCCTCTCTCCCTCCCCACTGCCACATCTAGCCTAAAACACTTACCGACTTAGATGAGGAGAAAAATGCTTACATGGCCTGTGGGCCGCTGCATGGTCCAGACCTTGTTTTCTTCTCCAGCTTCATTGTCTTCCATGTTCTTCACTTGATGACCTTTTGGGTCCTCACACCGTGTTCTGTCTTGTGACATAGGGCCTTGTTCCCTTTGCCCAGAAGATGCTCCCACCCACTAATCCATTCTTCACCCTGTGAAGGATTCTACTACCCCTTCTAATCTCGGCCTCCCTGCGTCAGTTCTGTTATAAGCCTTAACCCATGTTCTCTCCTGCATGGCAGTGTTAGAGGTGGTCATTGTGCATTGACGTTTGTAATTTTGTTGACAAATGTCTGTCCTCTCCCACAGTGGTGTAAGCTCCATAAGCAGGAACCATGGCTTTTTTCTCAATCATTGTTGTATCCAAGATAAAGTAATGTCTAGTGCACAGTACCTTATGCATAGTACTCTCAATATGTATTTGAATAAGGAAATAAATAAGTTAATTTGTTAATATAGGGTGTCCCCTGAAAATTATTAAAGCAGCAGTCATCAACTGGTGGTCAATGGACCACTAGTGGTTTGTGAGATCCAAAAGGTTGGCTGCTGCTGTATTAAAGTACATTTCATTTTTAAAATGTAATAGAAAGCTGAAACCAGTTTGGCTCAGTGGATAGAGCGCTGGCCTGTGGACTGAAGGGTCCCAGGTTTAATTCCTGTCAAGGGCATGTATCTTGGTTGCGGGCACATCCCCTGTAGGAGGTGTGCAAGAGGCAGCTGACCGATGTTTCTCTCTCATCGATGTTTCTAACTCTTTATTCCTCTCTCTTCCTCTTTGTAAAAAGTCAATAAAATATATTTTTTAAAAATAAAAATAAAATAAAATGTAATAGAAATCAGCTGTTAAAAGTGTGTATACATTTTGGGGAGGATACCCAAATGTCCTGTTAATCTGTATACAGTTTTATATTGCACCTCTTTTGGTGGGATAGAGGAATATATTAGATTAGCTTCCCAAGATGTTATATCGAGACCCTCAAATATCTTATTAAGCAATGATTAAATGATGGCTAAATGGCCCTAGACGGGAACTCCGTTGATTAGAGTATCATCCCAATATGCCAAGGTTGCAAGTTCAATCCCCGGTCAGGGCACATATAAAGAATCAACCAATGAATATGTCAGCAAGTGGAACAACAAATCTATGTCTCTCTCTCTCTCTCTCTCTCTCTCTCTCTCTCTCTCTCAAACAATCAAATAAAACAAAATTTTTAAAATGTAATTCAAGTACTTCTTCCAAAGGCCTCCAGCATATCCCAAAATGGTGGCAGAGCTATCCATTTTTCTTTGAAAATAACACTCAACTGAAGCCCCGTGCCTCGGCTCAGGGCAGAGCTTATTAGCATGGTGGCAGCTCAGCTTCAGCAGGTCTTTCACAGACTGCATTTCACAGCTTCTGTCATTGGCCTCGGGAGTCCAAAGCTTCCTGTGATCCTCTTTGCAATCAACCCTTTAGGTTCGAAAGCATTCCCTGACTGAGGTTTTAATTTCCCTATAGAGTTCTTTTTGGGGCTGGGCTCTGTGAGATTACTATTTCCCTGGCAACGTTATTATTTTTTTCCTAGTTTTCAGCATAAACACTTTATTACTCCCCTGCCTTAATTGCTGTCCAGACACTCCCCCGGGTCCCCAGGTTCCATCCCTGGCATCTCTCTGTTTTACAGACCATTTTACAGTCCTCATCTTGTTTTTTGCCTGACTCTGTCCATAGACTCATTGTATGATGATTTGTTTTGTTTTGTTTTGTTTTGTTAATCCCAAGGATATTTTTTTTAATTGATTTTTAGAGAGAATGCAAGGGAGGGGGAGAGACAGAGAGTGAAACATCGATGTGAGAGAGACACGTCGATTGGTTACCTCCCACACATGCCTCGATCAAGACTCGGGATTGAGCCTGCAACCAAGGTATGTGCCCTTGACTGGAATCAAACCCAGGACTCTTCAGCCTATGGACTGACACTCTAACCACTGAGCAAACCAGCTAGGGCTGTATGATGATTCCTTAAAGTGAAAGCTAATGGGAAAAGAGGTTGACTTGCCCACCCCCATGGACCTCTTTTGTCCCTTTGGAGGATCATATTCTATTCCCTGATCCCAGGGAGCTCAGCCTTGAGCCTGGCTTCCAGATAGGCCTCCTGGCAGGGGGGACCCCTTAGCCTTGTCTCTTGGCTTATGCTGGAGCCGCTCTTCCAAACGGGGCCCTGCTGCCCAGGGCTAAGGAGGGTCGATGGTGGCCCTCACATCACATGGCCCAGGAGGAGGGGTTGCTTCAGCTGCTTGTTTCATCCTTTGCCTCTGGAACTTTGTCCTTCAGAAATCTGCCTTTCCATCAGCCTTCGGTTTACAGAAAATGTAAAGGCTCCCTTGTTCCTTTAGACCTTTTTAAACTGTTTTTATTTAGTCAGACTTTGGCAGAAAACCTTTCAAGCTGAGCCCAGGGGGGGAAAGTGACCATTGGCACAGGATTCAGCCAATGCTTTTGGCCTAAGATCGCTTCTATTTTTATTTTGGTTCTTGTTTTTGTTCACATCCAGGGCAAAGATTAAGCACTTTCACTTATCTGGTAACGGTGAGAGGGCTTTGGACTGCTCGCCAGAGGCCAGGATACTGCCTGCTTAAAACTATTAACCCGCAGCTACCTCCTGGGAGATAAGATCTAGCCGTTCAACTTGGCTTTCCCGAAAGGAGGCTCTGTGCTTCTACTTGATCAGAGAGAGAGAAAGGGGAAAGATAAATCCCAGCCATGGTTGGATTTTGAAAAAGGATAGTAGCCTAATTTATGGAGGTTGTTTTTTGAAAAAACTAACTTTATGTCATAATTTCTTAGCTGCCAAAAGACGTAATTCTACCTCGGCTTTGCCTTGGCAACCTGCTTTTGGCAGCCTGCATAGCCCTGCCGCTGCTCTGCATTATTTAAGCAGTAATCTTTAAGAAGGTGAGAAACTATTATTGCTTTTTAGCACAGTTGACATGATATTGGCGTGGACTCATACCTAGAGCTTCAAACATTTCTGATGGCGGTAAACCAACTTAAACACCTCTGTGTAGAGGTCTCACTGCCATGAGGTCATCGTTTGCTACAAGGGGAGAAAGAAGATCAAATGTTGTCTAAAGGGTTGTTGTGGGGTTTTTTTCTTTTTAAGAATTCTTATTTCATGGGGTTGTGGCTGTAGGTTCTGGCCAGGATCCAGACCGTCAAAGATTTAGCATCTTGACCAGCTGTGATCTAGCAATGTTCCTCAGAGGAAACATTTTGTAGGAGGGAAAGACACATATTTGAGACTGCGGAGTGTACTCTTTCCTAATACTTTACAGAGTGAGACCTGCTGGTAGACAGATAACACAAGCACAGTGACTGAAAGAGAACAGGAAAAAATCTTCTCACACAGCTCCGAATGCACCCCCGCGTCAGGAACTTGCTTGATGTGGGAAGTTTTTGTTTTCCCTTTATTTTATTTCCCCCTCAAGTCTCCACGTGTATATCATTTTGTGTCAGAAAGTGTTTCTGTTCATCATGCGTGCTTAAATGCATCAGCATTCCTATAACAGCCTAACGAGTCTTAGGAAGCCAGAAACGCCACACGAACTTAATATAAAGTAGGAGAGAAGGAAAGATTCCCAAGCCATTTGACCTAAAAATTATTCTGACAGGTGGCAGTCCCAGGACCTGGGAGAGAAAGGAACTAACATTTATTCAATCAGTCTGCCTTTGTTAAATTATCTCTATGCCTCCGTTTCCTCATTTGTAAAATGAAAGATCTGTTCACAATTCATAAGAGAAGTGAGGATTAAATGAGACCATGTATAAAGTTGTTGAGAGTACTTTCTTACCCCGTAGTACTTCATAATATTAGTTGTTACTGTTTTAATTCTTAACCATAATTTATAGAGTACCTACTTGTTGTACTAAGAATTTTACTTGTATAACTCACTTAACTCTTGGGTATACCCACCCAATAGTAAGGACTGTTGGGTGGGTATACCCGATTTACAGAAGAAGAAACAGGTTCAGGGAAATGATGTGCTTCACAGTTTCTCTGTTTTGTAATGGTGGGGTTGCACATGGAGTTCTGGAATATTACTTATGGGAGGTGTAGAAATGAGAACACGTTTTGGACCAGTGCTCTCTTATCTTGTTTGCTCTCTCCCAATCCCTTTTGTATAAAAAAGAGGCTGTAGCTTTAAGCAACAGTACCAGCAAAGAAAGAAAGAGGAGGAGAAAGTTGTGGGGGCAAGGATGATAGAGGGGAATGAGCGGGGTTCTGTTGTCTCCAGGTTGGCTTCCTGGCAGGTATTTGTGTAAAGGCTATAAAAGTTCGAACGTGGTTCTCCTCGGTGACGCTGGGGAAATAGAGAAGTTCTGCCTCTTACAAAAACTCTCCCCCCTGAAGCTAAATTCATGCAGAAAAAATGATGCATCAGGGGTTTGGGGACAACTGGAATGTACCACAAAGGATTCTGGGAAGTTCTTATAGTCCCTAAGCATTTGGTAGATCGTGTAAATAGAGGCAGTTTGAGCATTTCTGTTTTATCCAAAGCTTTCCCCACCCCAGGTTCTCAAGAAAAAAAGAAAAGAAAAAATGGAATGAAGTTTAACATTGGGCAGAATAACTCTTTTTGATTGATTTAGTACTTCTCCAAAACTCCTACACTACCCTTCATTCTTTATCTGCTTCTTGCAGCTAGCTCCCTGGTGCACAGAGTGGAGATGGGGGTGGGTGGGAAGAATTCCGATTGTTCCTGTTTAGCCAGGGTTCTGTGTAGGGAAAACGATAGCAGGAAGGAGCTCTAGATTCTAGTCTTTCCTCTGCTACCCATCACCCTATGTTTCTGCCCAAGACACACATGTCTTTGCACCTCAGTTATCCCTTCTGTAAAAGACTTTGGGAATCCGAAGCCTGTGGAAGCTAATAATAATCACAGCAACCACCATCATCAGTATACCTGCCCGGCATCCGGCCGAGGATTGGAAGCACATCGTTTTATTTACTCATTACCGCAGCCCAGCAATCCATTTTACGAAGGAGAAAACTGCAGCCCAGAGAAGACGAGTGGCTGCCTACAGTCATATAACTAATAAGTGGCGAGTTCAACCTTAAGTCATAACTCCAACTAGGCTCATGGTGGTGGCAGAGCTAGGAATAGAATCCATGTCTTTGAACACCCTTTCTCATCACTGTCACTCCCTCCAGA
Source organism: Pipistrellus kuhlii (assembly GCF_014108245.1). Taxonomy (NCBI): domain Eukaryota; kingdom Metazoa; phylum Chordata; class Mammalia; order Chiroptera; family Vespertilionidae; genus Pipistrellus; species Pipistrellus kuhlii. The sequence continues at coordinate 35,119,265 of NW_023425595.1, forward strand.
TACAGCTGAAGGGAGAGCAGAAGGTAACTGACTGCAATAAATGAGGACTGGCAGAATGAGAAAGCAATTAATCACCTTAATTTGTAGAAATCAGAGAAGATTTGAACCCAAAAAAAGCCAAATTTAAACCAGACTGTCCTCCTCGACCTCTAACTCCAAACCACTTGGCTTCTCCCCCACCATGCTGTCTGTGACTTTAGGAGAGTCTTTTCTGCTTGTAGCAACGGGTTTATCATTAAGGAAGGTAACAGCCCAGATGTGGTTCAGCTGTTCAGCAGTCTATGCTGTGTTTTCACTAAACCATGGCCTAGTAAATTTGCAATTACAATATCTTTGGGTTGTTGCTTTTTAATAAATTCCTTTTAATTGCAGCATTAAACCCCAGATGTCATGTTTCCGGGTTTCCAGCTTGGACCTACGCCAAGCTGGAAGACACATCTACTCCAGGCAAATGGCTGAGGAGGAGGAGAATGTGTGCGGTGAACTGGGGACTTGACTCAGCTGCTTAAACCTCAGGCTCTGTGCGCCTGAATCTGTAGTCTAAGGCATGAGCAGGAGACAGAGCAAAGTTCCCACATTTCCTGCTGCGGCCGCTCCTCCCAACACCACGTTCACTCTGGTTGTTTCTAAGAGTGGAAATTCCTTATGGGTTATTCATCACAGCTTAAATAGCATACTAATTTCATTTGATAAATAAATTGTCAGCAGTCTTTAAAAATTGGCCATGTAATTAGGAAATCTATACATTTCGACCTCTTCTTCCATCGAGATGAAATAATCACAGAGCCAGACTGTAATCAGACAAAAGGAATTTTGAAACCTTCTGGGCCTTCTTTGTTGATCTATTGTTTGCCTTTTTTAATTGCTACCTTTTACCTTTTTAGGCAGTACTAGAGATAAAATACTCCTTTTCTTTCTTGTACAAATTTAGCTCCCACTGAGATGTGAAGTGAAGGTTTCTTCTGGAAACCTGTTAATTATGAAAATCAAATTTTATTAAAACTGTGTGCTTTGTGTTTTTATAGAGATGCTCACAGCAGTTTCTTTTTTTAGTTTATTTTTGTTAACATTTTAGATCTTTATTGTTGAAAGTACTACATTGTCCCCCTTTTTTTTCTCCCATTGATCCCTTCTAGCTCACCCCAACCCCCTGAAGAGTAAGATTTTAGAAATACCCTTAATCTACAAAACTAAAGGAATGATTAAGCAATTTATAATATTCTAGTCAGTGGAGCAACCATTATAATTGTTTACCAGATTTTAATAACATCCAACAGCAGACTACAGAATTGTATATATCTACCACAAACACAACTTGAGGTTTTTTTGGTCTTTTAAAATTAAACACACACACACGCCGAAACCTGTTTGGCTCAATGGATAGAGCGTTGGCTTGGGAACTGAAAAGTCCCGGGTTCGATTCCAGTCAAGGGCATGTACCTTGGTTGTGGGCATATCCCAAGTAGGGGATGTGCAAGAGGCAGCTAATCGATGACTCTCTCTCATCTATGTTTCTAACTCTCTCTCTTCCTTCCTCTCTGTACAAAATCAATAAAATATATTTTTTTAAAAAAATTAAACACACACACATAAAATCAAAGTCTGGAAGGAAAATATTCAAAATTAATAGTGGTTATTTGATGGGTAATAGCCTTGTGAGAGATTTTTATTTTTCATATGGTTTATATTTTTTTAATTTTCCCTGGAAAATTATTACCATAATTAAAAATGCATGTGTGTTTGTATATATTTTAATGTAATCATTCAACACTTCAGCTGTTTGGAACTCAGCTATCTTAAAAATCTGGAACATTGCTAAGATCCTGGAAGTAATAAAAAAAAAATTAATTCTGAGCAGCCAAAACTAATGTTACAAAACTTATAATAAAGCTTATTATACCCAGGACATCTGCTGGCCCCTCGCTCCAATCCTATTTACTCTCACTTTGCACACAATTCTTAGGACATCTACTTCACAAGGACACGGTGCTTTAGAAGCAAACATTAGAAAAAGAGAAGCCCCTGCAGCGAGAGGTGGACGTAGCCACACAGTGAGAGAGGACCTGGGGAAGCTCCCGTGCAGAACTCTCAGACTCATGTTCTCAGAAACAGGCCACTGGAAATCCTACAGTCTCTTTACTGTGTCATAGTTTACTAATACGTGTTCATAGTGATGGCCCAGAGCTATGAAGATGACTTTATTACCCCTGGCTGAGGTGGCTCAGTTGGTTGGGCATCATCCCATACCCTGAAAGGTTCCCTAATCAATTTCTGGTGAGAGCAATGCCGAGATGTGGGCTTGATCCCCCATAGGGGGCGTGCAGGAGACATGTGATCGATGCTTCTCTCTCTCTCTCTCTCTCTCTCTCTCTCTCTCTCTCTCTCTCTCTCTCCCTCCCTCCCTCCCTCCCTCCCTCCCTCCCTCTCCCCCTCTCCCTCCCTCTCTTTCTAAAAATCAATTAAACAAAGATATCCTTTTTGTTCAGCTTACTCTTTTTAAGATTATAAGAAATACTTTAAGAAAAATTTTGGTAAGGTTTTATTGCACCTGGCTAAAATTGATTAAAAAAAAAAAAATACAGACGTGGCGATTAAAGGGTAAACTTTAGATATGTAGACTTCTTTATTGCCTATCTATAAGAACGCATTTTCTAACCCTTTTTAAGAGGGAACGTTTTACTGTTACTGGAGTTTTTCAAATTGTAACTCAAGCTATCATTACCTGGATTCTCATAAAAATCCAAGGAAACAGGAGAAGAATGTCATGAAATCGGGATGTCAGAAAATATCAGTCTCTACCTCTCAAACGCATAAGAATACACCCTTTAAAATTGAAGTAACACCCCAGAGCTTAGATACACACTGAGTGGCCAGATTATTATGATCTCTGAACGAATAATAATCTGACCACTCAGTGTATATCCTGTATAATAAAAAGCTAATATGCAAATTGTCCCCTTGACCAGGAGTTCCACCAGCAGGCAGGCAGGCCATCCACTCATGTCCCCTCCCTCTGACCAGGCTGGCTAGACCCCACCCATGCACGAATGCATGCACCGGGCCTCTAATACACACACACACACACACACACACACACACACACACGTGTTCAGAGATCATAACAATCTGGCCACTCAGTGTAGGTTGGACGATTGTGCACTGCTGACAAAAGTTCAATGAAAAGGCCTGTAGAATGGCATGTACTGGTAGCTTGAAGTCTGGCATATCATTGGTTTTTAACAAATGTTAGTTGAATTTGAATATGATTTTTCCCAGGTGGGATGAGACAGACTGTGTGGGCTCTCGAGTCAGACTGAATCTAGTTCAGATGTGGTTTCTGCACCTTAAACCACAGAACCCACTCACCCCCCTTTTTCACAGGGTGGATGTGAGTGTCCAGCATTATGGATGCTCAGGAAAATGGGAGTTCCCTTCCCATTAGAGTTGCCAGAAGGGATGTCACACTTTATTACTTTTCTGTTGAGGAGAGTCTTCAGGGAGTCTTGGAACCCTAGGGCAGCGGTCTCCAGCCTTTTGGACCTCACAGACCACCGGTTGGCGACCACTGCTCCAAAGGATTCCTTAAACTAGGGGTGTCGAACTCAATCAGAGAAGGGGCCAAAATCTAAAATCCAGCCTAAATCGCGGGCCGAATGGTTTACTGAACAGTCATAAACTGTCATTGTGATGGAAACGCAGCGGAGTGCAGTGATGACAGCGCGGTGCGGGCCACATTGCAAGGCCTTGCGGGACGGATTTGGCCCGCGGGCCTTGTGTTTGACACACGTGCCTTAAACCGTCAGCTGCCAACCTCACGGACCACCAGTGTCCATGGACCATCGGTTGGTGACCGCTGCCCTAGAGGACTACAAAACCCCTTTCCGCTGTGCCGTAAGCACTGCTGCCGCACCCTGGTCCATTTCTCTGCCTTCCATCAGCCTCGGAGGGAAGCAGGGCAGGCTGGGGTGGGGAGAGGGGAGGCCATGGCATTCAGCCTTCATAACCGAGGGTGGTGAGCACCTGGCGTCCAGCTCCATGCCAGCACTGTCACCTCCACTGTCCCAGGCTGGCTCACCTGTGCTTCCCACGCCGCCTCGGCTGGGTGAGAGCTGCTCAGAATGGGCGGTGGGCAGTGCCGATGCTCTGTTTCGGTTTGATTGCCTCGGCTCCCTGCAGAGTCACTCAGAGAGGGGCAGTAGACAGGTGGGAGGGTGAAAACTGCAAGGTTCACAGAAATGTGTGGCTTACCCGGTTACTGCGAGTTTTATATATTATAACATATTAACTGAAAACCTAGATTAAGGCCAGCAGGTTTTGCTCTGTTTTGTTTTGTTTTTCTTGGGAACTAAAAACAGTAATTTGCCAGTGTGCTTGCCCGGGTCTGTGCACCCCACTGGCCACCTCCAATTATGAAATCTCTCCTGGCACCAACACTTAGAGCCACACAAGGTTATCTGACAGGCCTGGGGATTAGCAGCCTTGCGGTTGCCTTTTCTCAAGAAGCATAAGCCTTGCTTAGGTGTCTGAGACCACAGGGATAATCCAGCATCGGGGGGGGGGGGGGGGGGGGGGGGGGGGACGGGGGGGGGGACACGAGAGAAGGAGCAGGGAGGGAGCTGGTACAAGGGCTTGTGGCTGTGGACACAGGTAGAAGGAACCCTCAATCCTTTCTTCTTTTTCAAGACACGTCACTGTTGTGATTTAGAAGTGTTAAATTACTCTTACTCAGTCATATGGATGGCTTTCTCCTACCAGCTCGGAAGCTCCTCAGAGGCAGGTCTACTCCGTCCTGCATTTGTTTCCCGACCCCAAGGCCGGGCACCTGGAGTAGCTGTTCGTTGGGCGGGCTAGTCTCAAGTCTAGCCTCCGCTCATGCCTAGTAGTTGCCCTTGTGCAAACAGCTTCTGTGTCTGTGTGTTTCCTCACTAAAGAACACACGAGTCTAACAGGTCTTGTGTTTCTACCTCCCTCTGTCTGGACCCAGTCTGTTTCTGTGGTTCTATTGCAGCTGACTAGCTTCATCCAAGTATAATGTTAAGAACGGTGATGAGTCCTCTAAGGTGGTTTTACTAGCACAGTGTATAATAGCATGACCGTTATTCCCAGGGTCTGAATCCTCTCTTTCCATTCACTAATTGTTATTTATTATTTCGAACTTAAGAGTAGTAATGTATACTCTGCTTTCTTGACAGGGTTTTTGTGAGTACCAAATGAAATGATGAGTATGAAATTACTTTAGAAACTAAAATTTGTATCGCTTAGGAGTGATTATTATTGCTGGCCCGAAGTATCTTCTTGAGAATTAACTCAAGTCTGAAAGAAGGCACTTAAAGCCAAACTTATAATATGCGTGTGACCAGCCTTGTAAAGGAGATTAAGTTTTTATTAAAATATATGTATATCCTTGACCCACTCTCTGTCAGTTCTCTAATCCAAGATGATTAGCATTTGGGTTTTGGAAAAGCTATTGATCATCACGTCAAGAGTCACAAGTGCTGGTCTAGCCTCGCCATGGCTTCACTGCAGTACCACGAGCAAGTCACTAAACTTCGCTGCCAAATAAGGAGATAAAGGAAGTTGAATATGAAAAAAAGAATAAGAATATGGCCCAGCTGGCATGGCTCAGTGATTGAGCATCTACCTATGAACCAGGAGGTCAGGGTTCGACTCCCAGTCAGGGCACATGCCCGGGTTGCCGGCTTGATCCCCAGTGTGGAGCCTGCTGTAGGCAGCTAATGAATGATTCTCTCTCACCACTGATTTTCTCTCTCTCTCTCCTTCCCTCCTTCCCGCCCTCCTTCCCCCTTTCTCTCTGAAATCAATTTTTAAAATATATGTTTTAAAACAAAAACAAAAAAAAGAACAAGAATATGGATAGCCCTTCAGATGTATAAAGTTGGTTGCATCCTTTATATATTGTCCTTTCCAGATCCAGTCCCTCCAGTTACTGCAGCTCTTCCCCATATGACATGGTTTCCATCCCCAGGTGTTCTCCTCTGCCTGGGTTTCATTTTGTCTTGAATCTTCTTGAAGGACGCTCCCAAAGTTGAACTCAGAATGCTTTGGGTTGTTTCTTCCCTTCGGACACTACAGTTTGTACTAAGAATAATTATTATCCATTTTTATTAACTCACACCTGAGCATGCCACTTCCTGTTTCTGGATCCAGAAGGCTTAAACCGAGTTCTGAAGTTGGAAATTGATTTCTCGTTTTCGTTTGTCTTCTAGCGACAGACATCACACCTCCAGTGCCATTCCTGTTCCAAAGAGACAAAGCTCCATATTTGGGGGCGCAGACGTGGGCTTCTCCGGGGACATTCCTTCGCCAGACAAAGGACACCGGAAACGGGCCAGCTCAGAGAACGAGAGACTCCACTACAAAACCCCTCCTCCCAGCTACAACTCCGCAGTGGCCCAGCCTGGGCCCGCCGCCCCCTCCCTGGGAGAGCCCGAGAGAAAGACAGCATCCCTGTCCTCCTCCTTGGACACCTCCTTGGACTTCTCCAAAGAAAACCAGAAAAAGGGAGTCGATCTGGGCACCAGCTTAAGTGCGGGCCCCGTGAGCGGGAGCACTGGCCAGGAGCCAGGAGAAGCCCTCCCCGGGCCTCCAGCCACGGCGAACGGCTCCCTCCTGCCCAGCGAGCCGGCCGGCCCCGCCAGCGCCCAGCGGCCCGGCGAGCTCCGCCCGGGCTCCGAAGCTGAGCTCTGCTGCGCCGTGGAGCAGGCGGAAGAGATCATCGGGATGGAGGCCACAGGTTTCACCTCCGGTGACCAGCTGGAGGCATTCAGCTGCATCCCCGTGGACAGCGCTGTGGCCGTGGAGTGTGACGAACAAGTTCTGGGGGAATTTGAGGAGTTCTCCCGGAGGATCTATGCACTGAACGAAAACGTGTCCAGCTTCCGCAGGCCACGCAGGAGCTCTGATAAGTGAAGCGAGCAGAGCAGGGCCGTAGGTCCAGGACGGGGCTACTGCCTAACGCGAGGATAAAGCCGCACGGGTTACCCTTTGTAGTGATTATGACACAAATAAATATTGATGGAGGATATTCCTCGGGAACATAGACTTTGTGAGTGGAAGAGGGACTCGGGATCACTGTGTTATCGGTGGGCCAGACAGAGTTAGATTTTGCTTGCAGGATTGGCTTTACAGGCCTGACTGTTGTTTGAAGGCAAAAAGTCACTCTCCAGCTTGAGTCCCCTTATAGGTATTTGTCTGCTTTTTTATTTACTCTTCTATGTTATCCCCAGAGGGAAGATGATAATATATAAAGAAATATAATGAACTCACCTTTAGTTTCTCAAGCATTTGCCCTCACCAGTTTATAAAACTTTGGGGAAAAGATTGAATATTTAGAAAAAGATTTCTACCGTTTACTGAAGGATCTTTGGCCATTTGTTAGGCTGATGAATAAGAAGCACAATAGTCTCCTTAAACCCAGGCCATCTGCCCCTCCCCCTGTCCCCATGCCCCACAGGCAAACGAGAGACCCCACAGCAGCAGCGGATGCCTTGCACGCCCTGAAAAAAGGATCAGGTTCTCGGTTTCTTTAATACAGTCGCTCTGATCTTCTGCCTACTCTGATAGCAGTGGACTTGAGGTAGCCCTCAAATTAGAAGGAAGAACTCACCTCTGGTGGATCCCAGAGACCCTCGAGGACCCCAAGGTTGTACAGTCAGATGGCATCCATCCCCTTGGAGGGCCAGAGTGGTTATGTGGGCAGACGCTGCAGTCAGAACTAGGCCCGCCTCCTGGCAGTGCACTCACCAAACAAAACCCGCATGTGTACAGCCCATGCTAATTTATTAAACTTCAGCTGGAAGCCATCGTATGTGATGAAATATATGTAGAGAATCAGGCCGTCCAGTGTGCAAACTGCAAGGCAGTTGAGGTCAGTGGACTAATAGATGAGGCATAGAATACTATCGATACGTGTGCAATTGCGTAAATATTAAATTATGTTTTTGTAGTTCAACTGTCATTCCTGGAGCTCAAATTTCATTGCTTTATATTTTATTTACCCAAGGACATCGCCTCAGGGTTGCAACTTCTTTAAGGAAAATTTATCCATGTATCCATGTATTGTATAAAAGAATAAAAATTGAGTGTACTTCACTTGACCTGATTTTTTTCTTCCCCCAGCTTTGAATTCCTCTTGAAACTACATCTCCATGTATTTCATCGAGCTAGGGCCAGCCTGAACAAAACCAGGGCTGCATCTAAGCTAATGTGTTGACTTCATTTGAATTATAGCAACACAAACACCTTCACTGGTGTACCCTTTAGTAGCTGCGTTTGTCCTACGTATCGTCTTAACTCATAGGTTTCATAATCATTTTCCTATTTTTTCCCAAGCATTCCTGGGCTCGATTTTAATTTATAGCCACATTTGAAATTGAATAGCTCATGTTGTTGTTTTTCATGTAAAGAGAACTCACAGAATCATTGCATGACAGACAGACCCAGCCTGCAAGCAATTAAAAGCTTTAACTCGATCTCAAGAAGTCCATATGAATTGCACATGAAAAGGTGGACTACTCCAGCGCTGGAGTAGAACCATCTGTAGAGGCCCGGCTTCTTTGCACTGTGCTGCCCTTCGTTTTCGAATCAAAGAGGGTGGAGTTAGACACAGTCTAGATAAATGTCAGACTGGTCTGTGGGGTCCTCCAAGAAAGTAACATTATCTGCTCCCCCTTCCAAAAAAGATCGGTTTTTGAAGGACTGTGTGAGTATTAAACAATGGACTATGTGAGTGAATCACATGTGATTATGGTTTTCCAAGGTCCAAGAGTGGCGTTTAAGCTGTACACCAAACTCAGAGACAAGGTCTGTCAACTGCAGGCCCTGCAGCCTGTCTCCTGGCAGCACCACGCAAAGGGCCCCACTCAGAGCTCCTGTCCCGGTGTTTATCTTAGGTTTCACTCGGGGCTCCGTCCGCCCGACTCTCTGTGACCACCTGATTCCTGGGTTTACTGCTCTTCACCCCCCAACAGGAAGCCCTACGAGTGTGATTAGATTGCTCAGCACCCATCCACAGTTACCTATACATTTGCTTGATCCACAGGGTCCAATGATCTTATGCCTGGAAACACCACCTAGGTTTGAGTTTGTTTAGTTTGCCTGTTGTGTTTTCATTTGAATATTTTTGATGTCTGCGGTTTCTGCCATGACCTGGGTAGGACCTGCAGTGTTCCGTGTCTCCAGAAATAACGGTTCAGCGTCTTCCAATGCTGCAGAATTCATTTTGCCTCTATTTAAAGTGGCCATAGCCAACGGATGGAATGAGTGATCATCTCCTACTAATCTTTCTGGTCTTGTAAGTCACTGAAACATCAAGTTCGTTTCAAGGATGGACACATGGTGAAGGGAAAGCTCACCACTATCCAATTCCGCATGACTGAGAGCCCCTACAGCTTTCACGCAGCTGAGACGCTTTTAACAGCCAGCAAATGTTATCAAATGAATATTTGATTGTGTTTTCTCTCTCCACTTCCTCTCACCCACTTTAGAAATTCCAGAGATTTTTCCCCCAGCAGAATATTAGTTTTGGAAGATTGTATCCAGCTATATTTTTTTAGCAGTTCTAATGGTGCCCATTTATCCTGACCTAGCCGGTTATTTAAATAATTTTTTAAGCCACCACCAATAATAAATGGCATGTGAAACTGGTCTGTTGGTAATTGGAAGAAAACTCAGCATCTGTATTTATAAAATAAAATTGATTAGTATTTATTTTGAGAGTAAAAGTGTATGTTATTTTCCTGCTATGTTTGAGTCATGTTTTCTTCATTGTTTTGAATTTCATATTGAAGCTGAGTTAGGTATGGAGACCTTGTTCTCAGTCAGCCAGCCATTCCACATTTATTAAACTAAGTAGCGCGCTCGCTCTCTCTCTCTCTCTCTCTCTCTCTCTCTCTTTCTCTCTCTCCTCTAGTTAAACAAGGCTAATACAAAGATTAATAATTCTCCAGGGGAAGGGGGAGGTAGTTCTGTGAACAATTGTAATTCTGTGTGATGAATGATATGCTGAAGGGACGCGCGGCATAGGAGCGGAGCGGGTGCAGAGAAAAACACGCTGACTCTGGGATAGGAAAGGTTCACGGAGGTTCCATCTGTGATGTGCTGTGTAAGATCGCACAGCACAGATGGAGGGGACCACATGGCAAAGGCCGAGGCTAGGCGAGGTCCTGTGTGTGTGCAGAGCAGCAAGAAGTGTGCTGTGCGTGGGGTCCGAGCAAACGTGAAGAAGGGTGAGAGGAGAAGTTGAATTGCAGGCCTGTGGGAAGGACTTAGGTGCCAAGTCAAGAGACAAATGCATGCGGTGGGCAGCTCAGGTCCCCTCCCAGGCTCACGGGCCGAAGAGTGGCCTGGTTAGATCTGAATTGTGACTGGCAGCCACGCTGAGCCTGGACTGTGGTGATACTTGCTTGAGTCTCTTTAATCTTTCCTTTTTGTTAAAAACAAAAAACAATTGTGTCTGAAAAAGAGGTGCACCCATGTGTCCCTCCAATTTCAGGGTAAAGATGCAACAGCAAACGAGGTTCACTGTGGGGTACAAAGTGCGCGGCCAGCATGAACCCCCAACTCAGCCACTGTGAAGCTCTGACAGGTCAAGTCGTTGTACTTCTAAGGACCCCACTTTTCCATCTGTAGGAGCGTGGAGAGAAGTCTGCCCTTGCCGTTCCGTTTGTGCGGGGCCTGCACCATCGCTGTCGGTTTCCTTATGTCCTGTGGAGGCCACTGCGTAGTGACAGGGTCCCCGGGACTTGTTCCCACCATGACCTGTCCCAGCGCTTGGGCCGGGCGAAGCCACTTCGTCCCACTGAATCCTGCTCTTCATCTGTGAAGTGGGGTGATACCCGCGCACTCCCAGGGTCGGACGGTGAGAAGGAGATAAACATTTGTAAGAAAGAAAGCACTGAATCTATGTGAAGCACCGTGCGGTGGGGAGGAGCCAGCCCTTCAGCAGGGACTGCTTGCATCCTGTGTCTCCGGCTGGGGTGGGATGGTTCCTCCTGTGCCCACGGAGGGGGTGCCAGGACTGAACTGTGGAGGAACCAAGCTCTAAACAAATGGCAAGTGTCTCAGGTGCTTGGGTGGGTGGCTTGGACACATTGTGGTGACACAGCCCAGAGGCCTCAGGAGCGGTTTTTTCCGGCCGCCTCGCTCGCTGATTGCTGAATTGGTGCCCGGAGCTCTTAATTTCACTTCAAGTAGATAGAAGCCTTCCCCCCCCACCCCCCCTTTTCCTCTTAGAGCATCTAATTACAGTTTTGTAGGTAGACAGCTCAGCCTTGTGGATTTTAAATGAATAAAAAATACATGTCTATGAAATAATTCCACACTTTGTAGAGACTGGCAGCGTCAGCAATCCAGAAAGAGAGCAGCCGTGCATAGAGGTAAATGAGAGAAATTCAGCCAGTGCGATAGCTGCAGCAGCCCACCCAGGCCCAGGCCGCCGGGGGGGGGGGGGGGGGGGGGAGCACAGGCCCGGATCCCTTTGGTTTTGTACAGAGAGGCTTCTCACAGTCCCCGCTAGATCATAAGCAGCAAATCTGGAAGGAGTGGAGAGTGCGAGTGGACAGAGATCAGGACGAACCTGCCGCTGAGAAGCACCTACAAGCAGGCAGGAAGGAAGCAGTCTGGACACCTCGAGTGAGGGGCCCGCAGCCTGGAGACAGCCAGGCGGGGTGCAGAGCCCTGCCCTGCCTCAGTTCAGGCTGTGTGACCCGGGCAAGGCGCTTGACCTCTCTGGGCCTGTGCCCTCCTCCTCAGCCTGGGGCTTAGGTTTTCCCCGAGGCCGAGACAGCGACTCCTCCTGCTCCAGGACTCACCTGTATGCCTCCCTCAAAACCTGTCTCATGTTGCTGAGGGGCCGGAGCCTGGTAGGAAAGGGGAGCACCCTCCTACTCACTGCTTGTGAAGAACTGGGTGTACCACTGGGGTGGCCGGGGGCTTCTCGGGCCTTTGGGAGGAAATTCCTGAGGTTTAGGGGAGAGGATTGGCTGGCTGCCCAGGGGTTCACCATGGCTGGGATTGCCACCTGGATTGGAGTCACCTCCTCCCCCGGCTCCCTGCAGCCTGTACACTGGAAGCACAGCGACCTGCCCGGAGCAGCCGTAACCCGGAGGCTGTTGGTAAAGGAGAGGCTCAAACGCTGACTTACCTTCCCTGCATGCATTGCACACGCTCGTTAACCTGTCAGTTGATGAGGGGACGTTTCTCTTACAGAATTATTCCAAGTAAAACGATTGGAAAGGGCCAGTAGAGTTAGACTATCAGCATGTGGCACCTGCTATGAATTCATGCCTCTAGGACAATGGTCAGCAAACTGCGGTGGCTCAAGAGCCGCGGTTTGTAGCTCTGTTGACTAATGAGTTTGCCGACCACTGCGATAGGGCAACGGTCATCAGTGGCTGCAAGTGTCACAAAAAGAGGGAAGACCACACTGCTTATGCCTCTTGATGGAAGAACAGAGCACCGGTGAGTTAATTCCTGGCAAATGCTTGCCCCTAATTGTGATCACAGCCCCACCTGTGAGGTCCAGGAAGCCCCCCCGCCCCCCCAGCCCCGTGTGCCTCGTCATTGGAAAGTGGTGGGGCCAAAGCAGGACGTGCAGTGAGTGTGAAATTCACAGTGAATTTCAGAGACGCATTGTAACGATGGGATGTAATAATGTTTCCTTTTCACATGGACACAACATTCATTCCATGTTGGAATGTTAATATTTTGAATATATTGAGTCCAGTAAATTAAATTTTTAACTGTATCAGCTTCTTTTTACTTCTTAAAAGGTGACCACCAGAACAGTTCTAATGACGTGGGTGACTGGCGTTTGTGGCTCCCTGTACCGCCAGCCCCTCACACGCTTCCTCGGTGCCTCCCCGGGGCCCCCTCCGGCAGCCTGCGCCCCGCGGCAGGCACCTGCGGGAAGACGCAGCGAGGGCTGGGAGCGTTGCCTGGATCGGTGCCGGTGAGCGGAGCACCCACTGTGCAGAGGAGACGGTGGAGGCTGAGAAGTCAGGGTCATCGCTAAGTTCACGGAGTTAACGTGTGGCAGGACTGGAAACCAGCACCTCTGAGTCATTTCTCATTACGTCTGAGCTGCAGGACACAGTGCCCTTCGGCCACGCATCCGTTCGGCATTGACTGGGCACCCCCTGCCGGCCGGGCCCCTGCTGGACGGGGGGCGGTGCCGTGAAGAAAACCCACAGTGCCCCCAGGAGAGGTAACTTGAGCCCGCTTTGCCCTGGGATCTCAGGCAGGCTCCTCTGGGGAAGTAGCACTAAAACACGTGTGAAGCTAGAAAGCCCATCCCAGGCCTGGGGGCAGGTACTCAAAGCCTGGAGGTAGGAAGGAGCATGGCACATGGAAGGACTCAGGTAACCCAGGGCTGGCGGGGAGTGAGGGATGGGGATGGAGAGGTGGACAATGGCAGGTGCTCACAGGCACCACCCTCTCCCCTGCCCAGGTCTCTCCCAGCCGTATTTTGCATTGTACTGTAGTATCGATTAAAAAACACACACAACAGAGCACATCCTGACCCCGCTGGCTGGGCCCATAGGACTGTATGGGCCCTCCCACTGGCCGGAGGAATGCTGGCATCTCCAGCAGGCTGGCTGTAACAGCCCAGGCGTGCAGAAATGGAACTTCATTTCCCCTGAACCGCCCTCAACCAGACTCCGACGCCCTCTTCAGCGAGTTGCAGAAAACTCTTGACCTTGCCACTTCAAGGGCAACTCAGTCACTTCCGGTCAAAACTTATCCTCTTTGGGGTCAGGTCCTCCCCGACCCCACCCACCAGCCACTCTGACCGCAGGTTCCCGGTTTCTGAGAGAGACTCCAGCCTGCCCCCGGCTGGCTCCTCTGGTGCCGGGCGCTGGCCTCCACGCCGAGCCCCTCCGTGGGTCTGGTCTCCAGGTCCTCTCGCCCGGGGCCTCTTCTCCACGCCCTGGCCTTCTCAGAGCTGCGTGGCACCCGTGCGGAGGGGCCTAGACTTGCCTAGAGCTTCCTGGCAGACCCTGGGCAGCTGGGTCCCTTGTCTGCCACTGGCCAAACCTACGTCCCATTTAGACCCCGGATGGGGGCAGGGACAGGGGAGGTCCAGCCCCTCTCAGACTCGGCAGCCTTTTGACTTTGGGGTCCAGCTTTTCCCTTCCTAACACCCCCCTGCAGCTCTTCAGACTTCCATTCCCTTGGCAGAGGTGGGAGGATACTCCTGTGTCATCGCTGCCTGCACTCTGCTCTCCTCCACAGCCGTGCTTCTACGGGGCCGTGCTTCTCAGTTCCCGGCCCAGCTCCGCTTCCCCAGGACTCGCAGAGCCTTTGCTTGCTCCACAGCAGCGTCTGCCCCTGCAGTGAAAGCCCGGCTTTGGAGTCAGGCAGGTCTTCCATTGCCTGTATTACTGTGGATTGTGTCCACACGGCCCCGGGGAGGGGGGCACAGTACATGGTGGGGCACGTGAAGGGGTCACAGGGATGGAAAACACCTCGTTCAATGCTACACGGCTCTCCCCGCCACTGAGTGGAGACGGAGGAGGCCGCTGGACAAACAGTGAAGCATCATTCCTGCTGAGCGCGGTCCAAGGGAGCGGGGCCTGTGCCCGGACAGGGTCCCAGGAACTCAGAGGGAACGAAGTGGGAGACGTGAGTGGTCAGGGCCGCGTGGGCATCTTCCACGGGGAGGCGAGCCAGCAGGAGGTGATGTGGCTGCAGCCAAACAGCCTCCACCACATCAGGCTGACACTGTTCACAGGCGTTTCCCTTGGCTTTGTAGTTTCGTGTGGTTTTAATTTGTCAGTTTGCTTTGGCTTTGTAATTGTAGGAGCAAAATAAATGTCAGTTTATATTCCCTGTTTTTGTTTTGCGAAAGGTTCTGGAGAGTGAACGTGGAAGGGTGGAAGAGTCAGTACTAAACCATGTTTCCTTGCAGAAGAACTGCAAAACGAAGCAAAAAGCACGAATCAGGAGCCGGTATACACGGTCCTCACTTCAGGGTCGGACCACACCGGCCCTTCCCTGAGCTGTGGGGCGGGGGCGACTCGAGGAGGGGCTGCGATCGCCTGCCCCAACGCTGGCCTTGGCTCTGGACCCCCGAGGGTCCTCTGTGGCCAGCCCCGTCCCCACCCTATTACTTCCCGGGACGCCTTTACTTCCTGGGTGACCCCCTCCCCGCCTTTGGGTCACACAGTCCCTTCGCCTCAGCTTCTGTAGGGCCCAGGCAGAGGATGGAGCCTTTGGATCCTGGTGGCAAAGCACCCACCAGGCAGCCTGACCGTCTGCAGTGCCCAGATGAGGCCCCTCTTTGCACTGTTTTGCCAAAAACGTTTCTGTCTCTCGCTTCACGTTGGCCACGTTCCCGAATGCCCCCTCTGTCTGCTGGCTCCGGTGCCCGCCGGGCCCGCGAAGGGGATGGAGAAAGGAAAGACCCTCAGCTGGCCAGACTTGTGGAGGGAATGTTATAAATGAAAAGAAATGTCCGACCTTAGAGGCTCTGCAGGAAACGCTAACCTTAAAGGGGCCAATACATGACGCGTGGAGTGGTGTCACAGGTCTCCCTGGGGATTTTGTATTTTATCTTAAGTGCATGGGAAATCTTCGAAGGGCCTTACGCGCGGAGCGTGACGTGCTCTCGTCGTTTTAGAAAGAATGCAGTGGGAGAAACTTCATGAAGCTTGCATGACCTTTCTGCAGATAACAGTTATGAAAAATGATGGACAAAAATTTTTTAAACAGTTATTTAAAGGCCCTGGGAAGTGTCTCGAAACAGACAGGAGCTGAAGGAGTCTTGACTCTTGGAAAACTGCACCGAAAGGTAAGATTTACGATGGCGCTCACAGACCCTCCGTGTACGGCAGGTGGGACGTCACAGCCTCATCGCCGGAGGCTGCAGGAAGGAGATTCAGAGACATAGAGTCGCTGGAAACTTAAGGGTAAAATTCTAGAAGTGAGAGAATTGCAGAAGGCCTAAGACCCGAAATCTGAGCATAAGCTGTCTATATCTTTAGCCAAAGGCTAGAGGACCTGGTGAAAAAAACAGGCAGGGCCCTAGCTGGCTTGGCTCAGTGGACAGAGCATCAGCCTTCGGACGGAAGGGTCCGGGGTTTGATTCTGGTCAAGGGCACATGCCTGGATTGCGGGCTCCATCCCAAGGAGGGGACGTGCAGGAAGCAGGCGATCAATTACTCTCTCTCATCATTGATGTGTCTCTCTTTCGCTCCCTCTCCCTTCCTCTATGAAATCAATACAAATAAAAAATAAATAAATAAAAATAAAAAATAGGCAGGAACCAGAGAGAAAGTTATCCTTGAAGGACAGAGTTGCACTAGACTAGAAAGATATGTGAGTGTGCTGCTTCAAAAACACTGAGTGAGCCTGGCCGACATGGTTCCGTGGGTTAGAGCGTCCTCTTGATACGCCAAGATTGCAGATTCAGTCCCCAGCCAGGCAACATACAACCAGCAACCAGTGAATGCATAAATGAGTATAACAGCAAAACAATGTTTCTCCCCCCTCCCCCCCACCAATTAAAATAAATGAATGAATAACAGAGTGAATTTCCTAATCTGGGTAGAGTGCACATAGCAGAAAACTAAAGCCTTATAGCTTGAGGTGTCAGAGCCCAAGACTGACAGAGCCGTTGGAAATTTAGGGGCGAATCTTCAGAAACAAGGGAACCACAGAAAAGTGAGCACCAAAATCTAAACTGCCCAAATCCTTGGATGATTGCCAAATGACAGAGGTGCAGGGATACCGGTAGGAGCCAGGCTTTTTAAAATAGCAGCTAGGAGCTGTAGGGACTGAGCAGAGGTATCTGATGCTGCACGCTGTGGAGGAGGCAGAGTAGTCATTTGCATCTAGGAAAATGAATTAGCTGCCCACAGAATTAACACCAACCATCACCAGGAGAGCACAACAGAGCCCAGAATGACTTCGCTGTCTCATTTTTAGGCTGCAAAGAAACAGGGAAACACAAGCTGAACATACTCAGGTGAAGAAAAGGTAAACTGGAAGTTGATTCTGAGTGAGGCACAGATATTAGATTAAGCAAACAAAGATTTCAAAGCAGTTTTTATACAAACAATAAAAGGAAAATACATTCAAAGATGTAAAGGGAAGAGGGGTCTTAATGAGTGAAGAGAAATGGAATCTCAACAGAGAAATTGCCCACTATATATACAAAGCAGTCCTCAGATTACATCACATATGTTGTTTTGTGGTAACCTTGCCATCTCCTATTTATTTATAAAAATAAAAAATAAAAATAAAAAAGTTCTGTCATTTCAACATATGTGCTTTATGTTTTGTTTTGTTTTACTAGTGGCCTGGTGCATGAAATTCATGCACGTTAAAAGGGGATTAATTAGAGGAAATATTTTAATATTTCTATTTGCCCTTTCTCTATAATAGAAGTGTCAGAGATGAAAGAAAATTAGTAAAATGTATATGAAAATCTCCCTCCTGTCAGAGTCTGAAGTGCACGGTGGGACCCAGAGTAAGTCCCTGCCCATCCACAGTGCCTAAAAACCATGAGAGAGCCAGACCCAGCCGGCCCCACCCCCATTGGGTGAGATCCAGCCCTGGCCAGCCCACCCTTGTCAAGCCCCACCAAGCTGGGGATGAGCCTCGGTCCCCTGCCCCGGCCCAGTGCCACACTGCCTCAGGTCCCTGCTGATTGCTCCTTAAGGCTCACTACAGGAACTCAGCCTCATCTTGCATTATGGAAACCCTGCCTCTGCTGTGAGCACAGCCATCTTGTGTTACAGAAACCCCACACTGTGGGTGCCACCATCTTTGTGACAGCATGATGGTCAATTTTCATATTCCCTCTTTATATAGATAGATCATTTATTTACCATAAGTAAAGGTCAGGAATTGTTACCTTTCTTTTAATTTTAATTTTTTTTTTTTTTTTTACTGTTTCGCTTCATTACTGTGATATATGTGCTCCATGTGAGTGATATAGGTGCTTATGTAGGTGGGTTCCGACTTATGATGAAAATTATGTTACATTGCACCATAGGAATGGATCTCCAATGTAACCTGAGTACCTACTGTATACTGAAAAGGTTGAAAAATGAACAGAGCCTTGGAGATGTAAGAAATATCAAGAGGCCCAAAATTTGTGTAATTTAAGTGCCATATGAAAGGAGAGAGAGAGAAAAGAGGAGGAAAGGATATTTGAATATACACTGTACAAAAACTTCCCCAGTTTGTTTGGCGGGGAAGATGCTAACCTCAAGAGCTGGGAATCTCAACAAATCCCAAGCAGAAAAACACAAAGAAAACTACTTCTAGCCCTGACCAGTGTGCTCAGTGGTTAGAGAGTTGGCCTGAGCACCGAAGGGTCTCAGGTTCACTTCCTGTTCAAGAAGTGTACCTGGGTTGCAGGTTCAATCCCTGGCCCTGGTAGGGGCACATGTGTGAGGCAACCAATTAATGTGTCTCTTTCACATCAATGTTTCTCTCCTCTCTCTCTTTCTCCCTCCCTTCTACTCTCTAAAATAAATAAAAAGAAAAGAAAAGAAAAAAACACTTCTAGGCCCTTTATAATCAAACTGAGAAAAGCTAAAGAGAAAGAGAAGATCTTGAAAGCAGCCAGGAAAAAAAGAGAAAAGATACCTTGCATACTAAAGAGAAGTGACACAGTGATATAATTAACAGCTGATTTCTCATCAAAAACAATGGAGGCCAGGAGATATTGGAACAACACAGTCAAAGTGCTGAAAAACGCTGTCTCTGATTATTTTATATTTAGCAAACTGTCCTTCAAAAATGAATATGAAATAAGACAGGTTGTGATAAGGAAATAATTTATCACCAGGAGACCTCAATACAAAAAAAAAAAATGCTAAAGGAAACTCTTTAGGCTGAAGGGAACTCCGATCTATAGTAAGGAAAGAAGATAGCGGGAATTGATAAAAGTGTGTGTTATAAAGTATACATGTAATTGACAACAATCAACAATAGCATTAAGGAAAATGGGGGTGGAGGATACATGGAAATATATTTTACAACAGTCCTGAATTTTACCTAAAATAATTCTTTAACTCAAAAAGACTCTGATAAAGTTATGCACATGAATATGTAAGTCAGCTGATGGTCATTGGCTCCAACTCAAAGCCAACAGGAATCTCCAATTTGGGGTGAGGTGAAGAAGGAAACTTTATTAACAGCAAAACAGGTCAACTATGACACTTCACAGCTGTAAAACAGCATGGCTCTGAGAGCCCCGGGGCCAGGCCCCTCTCTGTCTAAACCACTCTGCTCCTTGCTGGTGTGCTCTGCGCTGGCATGAGAAATACAGTCTTCAGTGGAAAGGGAACGTGTGTTCCCTGAATCAGAGGAGAGCTGGCTTATATGGTCAGGAGTTTCTAAGGACTGGGTCTCTGGGTCCCTGATTGGGCCATCCTCAGGCAAATGTGGACTCCAAACCCTCAAAGTTTGATTGGTCCCAAAGGCACTGTTCTGATTGGTCAGAACGGAGCCACTCTGGTTGGCAGGAGCTGTACAGCTCTGACTGGATGGGGAAAGCCTCGGTCCTATTGGTTGAAATAGGATTCCAAGAACTCCTTTATAAGGGCTGGCTAAGAGGGCAGAAACAGTGCAAGCTATCAGGTCAGCAAGCATTTCTCCGAGAAGTGCAGTTTGAGTGAGAAGTCCCTGGCTGCTAGATGTTTTCTTGTTTGTTCATTTGTTTTTAATATAGTTTTATTGATTTCAGAGAAAAAGGGGGAGAGAGGTAGGAACATCAGTGGAGAGAGAATCATTGATCAGCAGCTTCCTGCATACCCCCACTGGGGACTGAGCCAGAACCAGGGCAGGTGCTCGGATCAGGAATCAAACCATGACTTTCTGTTTTATGGGTTGATGCTCAACCACTGAGCCATGCTGGACAGGCTAGGTTGTCTTTTTAAAATGTGAGCCCAGTTAGCCACCAGGAGCCTTTCTTAGTAGGTGTCTTTTTTTTTTTTCTTTTGACATGGGAATGCACACATATCATATACATATAAATACAATACATATGTGTATTGTAATCTCTAGAATAACCATTACAAGTTATGCAAAGAGAGATATCTAGAAAGCCAATAAAAATGGAACAAAATGGAATACTGAAAAGTATTTGATTAAAAAAAAAGAAAGCCAGAAAGGAGGAACTAAATAACAAAACCCACATGAGACAAATAGCAAAGTTAGGTAAATGAAAATAAGGAAGACAAACCATTTAATTATTACAGTAAATGAATATGCAATGATTTAAATACTTTAATAATTTAATTTAAATACAAAGATACAGACTGAAAGTTAAAGGACAGAGGCAGAGACCGTGCACATGGTGCACATGAGGCAGCTGGAGTGGCTGCATTCATGTCAGATACAGTAGACTCAAAGCTATTCCCGGTCCTGAAGGACATTTTATAATAACAACAAAAAGCTCAATACATTGAGAAATGTAAGAATTATAAAATTACATTTTAAATGGGGACAGTTTATTGCATGTAATTATACCTTAATAAGGTGGTTTTGTTTTGTGGTTTTTTTTTTTTTTTTTAGAAAAGCCAAGTGGATGCTGAAGGGTGAGAGGGTAACAGGCTGGAGTGGAGGCAGGATGGGGACTGCAATGCAAAGAAAGGAAAAGGCGGGTTTATCGGGAGAAATGCTGATTTCAGATTAGTGTTCAGACTCACAAGGGCAGATGCTGGTGGTGCGCGTGCAGACAAGAGGCCGTTGGCATTGGGCACTTGGAGTGGGAAGACTGGGTTCAGAACTGAGCTCTGGGGTTCATTTAGAAGTGAGAGAAGAAGGAGGAGAAGGAGGAGGAGGGCAGGATCCCTCACAGGAGACTAAGAAGAAATGGCCAGAAGGTGGGAGGGAACCAGGGAGTCCAGAGAAAGGGAAGGTGTTTCAGCAAAAGGGTGTGGCCAGCCACAGAAAATGTTGCTGAGAAGCCAGGTCTGAGCCTGGTGCTTTGGGGAGGCAAAGGGCATGGGCCTGGAGCTGATGGGGGCAAACCTGGGAGGAGTGCAGGCTGGGGTGTGGCCTTGCTCTTTGACCGTTGACCTTGGCCCTGCGTGGTTACCAGGCAGGCAGCTGGCAAACCTTTGGGGGAGCCCAGCCTCAGTGACCCCCCTCTGCTGCTTGGCCCTGGGGCACAGAGAGCACCGGATCCCATCCCTGCCCCCTAGGGCTCCCCGTGTGGGGCACGCAGGGGGGCAATCGCAAGGCCCTGTGTGGGAGCTCCTGGACTTCAGAGGAGAGATGAGGAGCGGGAAAGCCGGCCTCCAAGAGAATCAACGTTGGGCCGTGCCATGAAGGATGAGTAGGCGCAAAGAGTTTCCCGGTGAAAGGGAGGCTGGGTTTGCTTGATCCAAGGCGTAGACCCAAGACCTGTGGGTGGGTGGCAGTCACAAGGAGGCAGATGTTCACATCACACAGGTTTCTCACAGTGTGGCTGGCCCAGGTGCAAGGGCCTTCCTGGGGAGAGAGGAGGTGTAGAAAGGTATGCCCTCGCCGAAACCGGTTTGGCTCAGTGGCTAGAGCGTCGGCCTGCGGACTGAAAGGTCCCAGGTTCGATCCCAGTCAAGGGCATATACCTTGGTTGCGCGCACATCCCCAGGAGGGGGTGTGCAGGAGGTAGTTGGTCGATGTTTCTCTCTCATTGATGTTTCTAACTCTCTATCCCTCTCTCTTCCTCTCTGTAAAAAAACCAATAAAATATATTAAAAAAAAATAGAGAGAGAAAGAAAGAAAGAAAGAAAGGTGTGCCCACGGAAGCTGGACGCCATGAAGACACAGGCTGCAGGAGGTCAGCCTGACCCAGGGACCCGGCCTGGGAGACAGCTCATTGGAAGCACAGGCCACTGTCCTGGGGATTTTACCAGACACGCGCAGCCCAGCTGCAGAGGCCGGGCAGGCTGGCCCTCGGTTCTGCCTCTTCAGGGCCCCTGCTCTCCTGGCCTGGCCCAGCCGCCGAGGCACTGCTTGCAGGCAGCACACCCCAGTGTGGGGAGCCTGGGGAGTCTATGGGGTCGGGGGAAACATGCAGACAGAGGTTCTGAGAAGACAGGGCAGGCCTTGGGGGCCCTGCGTCTGGGGGAATCCCTGGTTCTGATCACATGATTCGCAGACAGAGAGTGTATTGCAGAGGTCAGGGTGAGGCCTCTGAGGCAGACGTGGGGCAGGTCAAGGTTTGAGGGCCCGAAGCTTGTGCGAGGTGGGAGTCCTTGTAGGGAAACAGATTGCCTGTCATTTCACCTGGGACAGCCGGGCTTCATGGCGGCGAGATGGGTTTGCTGGGAGACGCAAACCTGCTGCTTACCCCGGAGACACCAGGGTTTGAGTTTGCAGCACCTGCTGCAGGTTTGCCCAACACACAGGACTTGTGGTAAGTTGTATTCTGTGTGCTTGTCATCAGAAAAGAGAGAAAAATGAATGCTGCTTTCCTTAGTATGTCCCCAACAGTAAGAACTTTCATACTGGTACATCTACACACACACACACACACACACACACACACACACACACACACACACATTGACTTCAGAGAGGAAAAGAGGGAGAGACAGAACTATCAGTGATGAGAGAGAATCATGGATCGGCAGCTTCCCGCACGCCCCTCCTGGTGATTGGGCCCTCACCCGGATTCGAACTGTGACTCCTGTAGTTCATAGGTCAAACCTCAGCTTCTGAGCCACACCGGCCAGGTGGGAACCTCCCCTATGAAGCTGCCTTGAGGAGACCAAATCTGCCAGTTCCAACTTTATGGGATCTGACGATGGGCAGGATTTCCCAGACTCCCTTGTGGTGCTGCCCACCTCACGGAGCTCCTGCGCAGCTGCCAGTCCGAGGGTTCGGAGGGCACGCTGATGTCCCGATGCTGGGAGCCTGCCAGCGGCTGGGAGTATGCCAAGAAGCCACCCGCCCTGGGAGGACCCGCACTAACAGAACTGAACACGCCAGGGGCTGCAGCCACCTATCCATAACGCCTCAGCCCGGGCGAAGCTCGGACTTCCCTCCATCTCCCCTCAGATTCCAAAACACTCTGAGCTGCTCCGGAGAAGGCTGTGCAGGGGAGGCAGAGTGGAGAGGAACAGCCTTAGGAGTTAAAACATTACACTTTTGGAAATGTCAGAGGAACACTTAATGGCTAACTCCCACCCTCTCAGCCCTGCTCTGGTCTTGAAAGGAACTCAGACGAGTGAGGGGCCGAAGCTCAAGCTCCACCAGCTTCTCAGGAAACCCACCCTGGGTTCCATTCCCAGCCCTGTTCTACTCCCTCCTCCCTGCTCAGCAGCCTCCACTGGCTTCCCGCTGGCTCCCCTTTTCCCCAAGGAGCTGGGGAAGGCAGGCTTGGGGGGAGAAAGCAAAGGGCCAATGAAGGAACTTGGAAGACAGCAGGGTGAGGGCTTTGTTGATCCCCAAGCAGACCACTAGCACCCGCCTGAGAGACAAGGGCCCATGGGGGACTGCCCCCTAAATGGGTTAGGGAGGCACCCACACTCCTGGTGCCAGCATCTTTCCCTGCTTAGCCAGTGGAGACCCGAGGGCAGAGGCCTGCTCCCCCATGAAATTCCTTTCTCAGCCACCGGATGATGGTGGAGGGAGGGAGCGTGTGTGAGGTGGGAGGAGGGTAGTGGAAAGGACCCGAGACCTGAAACCCATAGACCTGAGTCCAAGTGGCTGCTCTGCCCTTGTTGGCTGTGTGACCTTGGGCAAGTGACTTGCTGTCTCTGAATCACAGCGCCCACGTCTATAACTTAGGAAATGCTTGTTTCGTCCCAAGGCTCCTGTGAGGAACAAATGAAACAAGTGCCATGAGAGTAGTGACACACAGTAGGGCCTCACGGCACCCTGGCTGGCAGAGGACACCGGACTCATTTGTCTGCCTTGATCCTGAGTGACTCCGCCACCTCCTCGGTGGGTTAAGCAATCATGTTGACTTTATTTATTAGCTTCACAAACTCTTGTGATGTTCCTTGGCCCCCTCCCAAACCCCCACAAAATCTCCGGTTTCCAGCACTGGCTGACCCTGTCGCCCTGGGCTGCGGGGACCGTGCAGGGTGGTGGGGGGTGGAGGGAGAGAGCTGGGCGGTGGCCAAGGAGCCAAGATCATCTCTGGGCTGGGCTGGGCCTCCGTCTCCCTGCCGGAGCCTCGAGGGCGAGGGCGAGCGAACAGCGGGATGAGCCCGGAGCAGCCTCTCCCTCAGCCTCTGGTTCTCATTATGGCCTCTCCTGGGTTCCCCCAGACCAGCCTCTTCCAAACCCCTTTCAGCACCGTTTCTGGTTCTTCTCCGGAGACGCCCTCTGCCCGGCTCACCTCCCCGCACACCTCCGGGCCCCGTCCGGCTACTCGAAGTGGGAGGATGACAAGTGGCCAGAGGCTGACGGGTTTGAGCTCCTGGGCCTGGGTGGGGGGTGCGTGCTCACAGGGTCCCCGAAGAGCTGGGATGCTGACCCAGTTGGTGATACCCTGACCTGGTTGGCCTCTGGGCCCTGCAGGTGGCCACCTGACTCCAGGTAGGTCTCTTCCTTCCGTGAGCCTGGCTTCTACGAGGCTGACTGGGTCAGCTGAGAGGGAGCCCCTGACCAATGCCGGGGGAACTCCCAGAGGAGGTGCTCGACACTTCAGCAGCTCCTACGCCCCTCAGAATAAGGGGCCCCGTGCCCAGGCCCCCTCCGTGTGGGACGGCTGGCCACCCTCCAGGCCTTTGCTCCAGACTGTCCTCCCTCCCCTCTGTGACCCTGGGCAGTCCCCGAGGCTCCTCCCTCAGATTTCATTTGTGTGTGTTTTTTGTTTTGTTTTGTTTTAAAGCCACAGGGATGGTTCATTCTTATATATATATATATATATATATATATATATATATATACACACACACACAATATATTATTGATTTTTTTTTTTTTTACAGAAAAGAAGGGAGAGGGATAGAGAGTTAGAAACATTGATGAGAGAGAACCATCGACCAGCTGCCTCTTGCACACCCCCTACTGGGGATGTGGCCGCAACCAAAGTACATGCCCTTGACCAGAATCGAACCCGGGACCTTTCAGTCCGCAGGCCAACGCTCTATCCATTGAGCCAAACCGGTTTCGGCTCATTTGTGTTTTGAACAGCGTTTTTTCGACCCGCACAGCACATGCACACCTCTCCTTTCCTTTCCGTCCTGCATCCTCCTGGGTATGAATCATCGTCCCATGTCACAGGTGGAGAAACCAAGGCTCAGAGAAGGGTGGTGGTTGGGCCAACGTCACCCAAGCAGCCAGGAGCAGAGTCCACTCCACCCACGCCTGGCCTCCCCCCGCCCCCGGGGGCTGGCAGGGCTGGGTTCTGGCGGTCACACTGGAGCTGGAGATGGGGTGTTGATGAGCACGGACAGAGCCTTTCTTCAAGGACACGTGTTCGGGCTCCAGACGGATGTGTTGGGGGATCTAGGGACTGCAGGCTGGAGCACTCGGGTGCGGAGACGGTTCCTGATTTATGGACAAGGCCTCCCTGGACTGCCCGCACATGGTCAGGCTCCAGCACGGACGGGGCAGTGGTGGGCGTGCCGTGGAGTTGGCTGGGGTCAGGCATGCAGGGCTTCACATCAGGGGAGGAGCGGGCATGGAGCCTGAGTGGGAAGGTCTGGAGCGGGGAGACCCTGGCCTGGTCTCCATAGCGGGCGGTCCTGGGAGCACTGGCTGGGCAGAGGCCCTGCAGGAAGGGCTGAGCTGCGCCTCCCTCACAGGCCCACAGTGGGCTCAGGCTGGGCCGGGACAGGGCCAGCTGGGAGCTGGACACCCGCTTTCTGGTCCTGGGGCTGGGCCCTTAATCCCTGTGCTGAGCCCCCTGTGGGCCTGGGTGTCTCACCTGCTGAGTAGGTGACATTTCTTGTTAGCATCCTGGGCTCCTGGGAGCTCAGAGACAGGGACACGGATGCCTCGGGAGCCTTTCCGAGTTCCCCCTCTGCCCCAACGGGCATAGGCCCTCCCCGTCCTTCCTCCCGGAGCCCAGAGGACACACGGCGAGGCCCTTTGTAAGCTGAGCGACGTGGGACGGATGGATGTCATAACTGAGCCGGGAAACAGAAACACGGTGCTGTGGACAGTCTGCCGCCGTTGTGTGTTCGGTCACTCATCCATCTCTCCACCCAACAGCCACCCCTGCCCCAGGAGCTGCAGCCAAAGCTGGTCCAGAGCCGGCATCATGCCCTCGACGACCCAGTACCCTTAGAGATGACAGGGTTCCCCACTCCGCTTCCCAAATGTGGAAACTGAGCTCCTGAGAGAGGCAGGCGGGAACCCTAGGATGACCTGACCAGTGTCAGACCTCAGCCCAGCTCCCCCGCCCTGACCTCTGACTGCCCTGGGCCAGCCCAGGGTTCCTTGGCTTGGAGTGAGGCCAGCGGCACAGGGGCCGAGCCGCCTCCAGGGCTGGGAGCAACACGGCCCCTGCCCCGGGGCTGGAGCTCAGGCGAAGGCAGGGTGCTGAGGCTGGGGTGGTGGGGGGAGGGGGGAGGGGGCTGGGGAGGCCCGGCCCCCCCCACGGCTGGCTCTCCAGCACATGATATTATCTCTGGCCTTGGCTCAGCCCTCGAGCAGGATATGGCTTTCAACACCTCCCTCCCCTCGGATGGGCTCTGGCTTTTGGAGTTTCTCACGGCGTGGATCGAGGGGCCGGCCTGGGCAGAGGAGGCCCCCAGCTAAGGCGGCCGGTCCTCAGACAGGCACAGCCCCTGATGCAGGAGGGGGCGGGCCATGGTGCAGAACCGTCCCTCCCCGCCCCAACATCACCCCATCCCCTCCCCCTTCTGCGGTCCACAGTCCAGGGCGCCTGTTCAAGGAATTCTCCCGCGTGTGTTAGTGATTTATTTAGACTCGAGCTCATCCCGCCGCCCGGCGGGGGACAGACCTCCCCCCACCCCTCTCCGCACCCTGTCCCCCGGGGCTGTTTCCATCTCCAGCCCCAGCACGGGGCCTGGCCCTGCTCCAGGCGCTCCAGATGTCGGGGGCTCTGCTGGACATGGCAGGTTTTCCGGGGACCCCAAAACCTCATTTCTGGGGGCCCTAGCCAACCCCCTAGTAATCGGTGCACCCTGGTCATCAACCCCACTGGGCCCCTCCTTCCCAGCTTGAGGAGGCGGCAAGCGATGTGAAGAGGAAGAGGCAGCCTCTGGGCCCTTCCATGCCGTCTTCCCATCGAGCAGATGGACAATTGAGGCCAAGAGAGGGGATCCCTGGATCTGACAAAAAGGCCTTTAAGGGGGAACCCCTCCCATAAGATGTCATCTAGCCGAAACCGGTTTGGCTCAGTGGATGGAGCGTCGGCCTGCGGACTAGAAGGTCCCAGGTTCGATTCCAGTCAAGGGCATGTACCTTGGTTGCAGGCTCATCCCTAGTAGGAGGTGTGCAAGAGCCAGCTGATGGATGTTTCTCTCTTATCGATGTTTCTAACTCTCTGTCCCTCTCCCTTCCTCTCTGTAAAAAATCAATAAAATATATTAAAAAAAAAAAAAAAAAGATGTCATCTACACTTCACCTAAACTCTCTCACCAAGAAGGCTGCTTTTTGCCCTGAGACGGAAGTGGCCGGCAGATCCCCAGACCAGAGCACAAGCCCCACCGTCTCTCCGTCTCCCTCTGTCTCGGCCGGGTTGGGCCTCAGCTCCCAGGCCTGGTCCTTGCTGTGCCAACAGGCCTCTGTCCCACCCACTCACGCTGCCCTTTGGGGATGGGGCGGGTACCCTGTGCCAGGGCCTCCTCACCAGGCTGGTGAGCACTGAGGGGGGTGTCCACCAGACCAGGCGGGCCTGAGGAGGGAGCAGGCCCGTTCTCCTGCCCACAGCAAGGAGCCCCCTGGGGTGGGAGCCTGTGCCCATGGCCTGGGAGACACGCTCACCGCTGGTTCTAGGTCCTGAGAGCCATGGTCCTGTGTTTCCTGCTCTCAACCAGTTCCCCTCCTTGTCTCCTTCCCTCCGACCTCCTCCAGTGAGGCAGAGGGCAGGAACCCATTGCACAAATAGCACCACTGAGGCTCACAAGGCTGCAGAGCCTGGCTGTTCCATGACCCGGGCCAGTCCCTTACCCTCTGAGGGTCAGTTTCTCCATCTGAGGGGAAGGGAGAGAAGATGCCCTCTCTCCCCAGCAGCCACGTGCCGCCTGACCTCCTCCTCCCAGGCCCAGCATGAGGCCAGTGCAGACGACGCGGGCGTGCAGTGAGCACCTGCTTTGTGCAAGCCACCCATCCGCGCTGGCCGGATTAGTCATTGCCCGTGGTTCTCCTCATGGGGTGGGATTCCTGATGTAGGCCTCGTGGGATTGCCGTGACCCGTCTCTTAGCAAGATCCCTATGGGGAGCATGGCCTCGGTGTGTCAGCTCTCTTTCCCCGCCTTTGGCTGCGTCTGGGAAACAAAGGCTAAAACCCTGCTTGCCCACTGTCTAAAGATCCATAACATGGGGTGGGAAAGTGATAAGGAATGCAAAATGAAATCATAATAGGCCCAGATCCTAATTTACACATCTCTTTCCAGTGAAGGCCCAGAGAGGGACAGTGACTTGCTCAAAGTCACACAGCAGTTAGAGCTGGTTTTAGGTGGCAAAGCCAGCTCTTCGGACTCCAGCTCTTCCTCGGAGGGGTCCTCGAGGGCTGGGCAGAGAGAAGTCCCTAGAAGTGTTTCTTGGATGAGGGTCGAATCGTCACAGGGTGCGGTAGGTTTGGGGTCTTTTTTTCTTTTTATTAATATATTTTATTGATTTTTTACAGAGAGGAAGGCAGAGGGACAGAGAGCTAGAAACGTCGATGAGAGAGAAACATTGATCAGCTGCCTCCTGCACACCCCCCCTCAGGGGATGTGCCCACAATCAATCTATATATGATCTGGCAAATAGCAGGGTTCCCTGGGAGATGTGAGCGTTTGGAGGAAGCCATCTGTCAGCCTTCCCAATACAACCCCCGGCGAGGGTGAAGGCGAGAGGGCCCCAAGGACCTGTCCGTCAAGCGCGCGCCGCTGTGCTGGCTGGAAGCCATGCGGCAGCCTGGGGACCAGGATGTCATCAAGGCTCCTTCTGCTCCTCAACTCAAACAGCCCAAGCCCCGGGCTGGCCGGGTCCTTCCTGCTCTGCCACTAACCCCCTTCCTGTCCCCCCCCCCCCCCCCCCCCCCAGCAACTGCAGGTCTGGGTGTGGCCGCTGTCAGGGGGCATCAAGGTCCAGGTCCCCGTGATCAGATATCACCAAGGCCAGGTATAGGCCGGGTCACATGACAACAGGGCCGGGCGGGGCCTGGGGATGAAGTCAATAACACTCCTCACTGGGGACCCCAGGCCAGCCGTGCCCCGCCGGACGCCCAGCGTCCCACCCGCTGGGTGGCCCGGGACCGCATGCACGGGTACTCGGGGGCCAGTGACTCGCACAGTGGTGACTTCCTCTGGCTGGCCCGGGCACCTGTCTGCCATCCATCCTCAGGGCCGCGGTGTCGATGGGGCAGAACAGGGCTGCTGAGGAGGGAGGGAGCCCGGGCAGAGCCTCTCCCCCGAACCACCCCTCAGGGCTTCTTCGACTGTTAATCTGTCAAACTGGGCGGGCACAAGGGAGTGAGAGTCACAGAGCGGAAACACAGGCACACGCCTGTTATTTCAGGTGCCTGTTGGGGGGGGGGGGGGGGGGGGGAGAGGGAGGAGACTGGCCCCTTGGAAGCTAAGCTGTCCACCAGCCACCTGAGCTACCAGCCCTCTGTGGGGTGTCTGTCTCGTCTCCCCTCCCGGGCAGCTCAGGAGCCTGCTTGAGGCCTTAGGGCAGCGGGCGATGCCAGCAGCCTGGGCAGGCACAGCAAGCTTTCTGCAGGTGTGAGGGCTCCCCTAGAGGGGGCACTCTTTGGGCAAAGGGTGCTGGGCCCAGCAGGTCCGCCCTTGTGTGGCTCAGCACCCACATGCATCGGGCCTCTGCCCCAGCACCTGGCACGCTGGCATCTGCTCAGCAGGCCCGAACCCCGGAGGGAAGGTCCCTGCTCCTCACACCTCTCGCTCTCCGCCGAGTCAGTCTGTGGTGGGTGTGGTAGGTTTGGGAGGCTGGAGTCTTGCTCATGTTTTCCAGAACCTTTCCAGACCCTCCCTGCCTCGGCTGGGTGTTGGGGTCCAGAGGAGGACTGACCCAGCCCTCACCTCCAGGTGCCCGGAGCCTGGGTCACCGGGAGCCAGATGCCCCCTCCGGGCCTGTGTCCCATGGGATTCCTCCTGGGTCCCCAGAGCCTGACAAAGGGCTTGTTAAGGGAGGCAACGCCTGAGGACTGCCTCTCTGACTGCTTGTGTGTTTTTTATCCTCACCAGAGGATATTTTCTCCATTGATTTTTAGAGAGAGTGAAAGGTAGGGAGGAGAAGGAGGGGGGAGAGACACATTAACTGTTTGCCTCCCTTGTGTGCCCTGACATGAGGGGGAGGAAGGGGACAGGGAGCGAACCCAACAATCTAGGTATGTGCCCTTGACCGGGAATTGACTGGTGACCCTTCCGTCCTGGGGCTGACACTAACCACTGAGCAACCAGCTAGGGCACCTTCCCCCATGATTTTAAGGCCCCTCCGGCTGCAAACGCACCTCCTGGGCTCTGCCTGCCTGGTGTGGGAGCAGAGGCAGGAGCCCCTCACTCCTCCCTGCCCAGCTCTCTGAGTGTGTGTGTGGGGGGGGCGGGGGGGTGAGAAAGGCGGAGCTGTAGGAAGGGGAGCCAGGCAAGAGGACAGAGGAGGGAGGGCCCAAGCGCTGTCTTCCCAACAAGGCCGACTGGAAAAGGGCCGCAGGAGGCGAGCAGGGAAGCCCAAAGTGGTCCCGGTGGGGAGGGACAGGTTTCCCCAAGCCCCTTTCCCAGGGTGTCCAGACGACGATGATGGCCCATTCTCCAGGCCTCACCACCCCCGGCCCCCAGGGTGCTTAGACCCAAAGGGGGGACCCTGGGGACATGGAGCCATTGGGCAGAGCCGAAGAGGGTGGAGCTGCTTGGATGACACCCACTCTCCACGCCTCGTCCCCCTCCCCCCTCCCCCCCCCCCCGCCCTCTGTCTTTGTTCTTCTGCTCAGCTGGTGGTCGGTTTAGCCACAGAACGTCGTTAGGGGCCCCGAGGCCCAGCTGGGGTCTAGTAGACCTTGGCGTGAACCAACTAGAGCTCAGGATCCAAATCAATAACTTGAAACCTGAACTCAGAGCTCAGGTGCGGAGCGCAGCCCGGGGACCTGGAGGCTGGGTCAGGTCGGCGGCCAACAGCCCTCCCGATGTTCCTGAAACTTTACCAATTCACGCTTCCTTCTGGTAAGCTGTGCAACCTCACGCCATCTCTTCATATTATTCGAAATTCAAAATGAATTCAGTCCTGTGGCTAACTGTAAATCAGAGCAGTGGGGCTTAGCTGTGCCCCCGTTTTGTTTTTATTTATTTGTTTCATTTTTTTAAAATATATTTTTATTGATTTCAGAGAGGAAGGGAGAAGGAGAGAGAGACACACATCCGTGATGAGAGAGAATGATCTGCTGCCTCCAGCACACTGCCCACTTGGGATCAAGCCCGCATCCCAGGCATGTGCCCTGGACCAGATTCGAACCTGGGACCCTTCAGTCTGTAGGCCAACGCCCTATCCACTGAGCCGAACTGGCTACGGCTGTAACCTCATTTGAATAGGACCATTCCGCCCTCCCCATCTTCAGCAGTTCACGGCAGACCTCATACACACAGCACACTAGGGCTCCGATGTCCCTTCACCTCATGGGAGGGGACCTGCAGGCGCCAGCCCTCCAGGCCACAGGCATTGGACAGGTCAGCCCTTTAGATCCTTAGGCTGGTTCAGTTCATACTCTCCTCGGTAGGATAAAACCCAATCACTCACACTTTAGTGTGAAATGGCAGCAAATGGATCTCTTTTGTAGCTTTTTATTCTTCTTTTTTTTCTCTTTTTTTTTCTTTCTCTCTCTCTCTCTCTCTTTTTTTTTTTTTCTTTTTAAGAAGACTGACTTGCAAGCCCAGAGCCCAGAGAATTCCAAGGTGAGGATAGTTATCCTCTCAAGGTCAGGTCTGTAGTCTGAGTTCTCAACACAAGAGGGAGGAGAGGGAGGGGGAATCACCTGGGACTCTTGTTAAAATTCAGACTCCAATACTTGCCCCCCCTCACTGTATTTTAAACAGACTCTGACATGAAATTGTGTGTGTGTGTGTGTGTGTGTGTGTGTGCATGCGCTGTGCAGGGGTCTTTCGGCTCAGGCATCACTTCCACTGAGCACGGCACCCTGGGCTTGTGGGCATCTCACACAGGTTGGCATGCCCACAGTCATGGCGACGACCCACAGAACCGCACACCTGGCACAGTGTCACCACTTGATACTTCCTGTCTATGAGCGGCTGAGGGGATCCTGAGAGGCCGGCCGCCGCCCAGCAGAGGCCTGGGAGCCCTGGGAAGCGGCGTTGCCTGCGTGGATGAAGGAAGCCGTGGGGCCAGACTCCCCCGCCCCGGGCCCTGGGGGCTCCTGCTGGCAGCCCTGACCACTCTGACCACGTGAGGGCGGGCTGGCGCCCCTGAGGGAGCCCCGCCCACCAGGGGTTGGTGAGGCAGAAGCACAACTGGAGGCCTGGCTGTGGGTCTGTCCCACCCGGCCTCCCCTGGTCAAGTTCACGGCGAGGAGACGAGGTGAGACGTCCGGCCCACCCTGGGAACCCCAGGGAGCCCAGTTATGTACTGGAAACAGTGAGGGATGCATTCTTGGCGGCTCCGGTCGGGTGCAAATCAGAGACATTGGTTGAGGCTCAAGTCTGGTTTTGATCAATTTCAACTGCGTAGACGGCTCGTTAAATCTGAGCTGACGAGGCCTCCTTTCTGGACCCCCGCGCCAGCCCTCCCCACCCCACTTCAGGGTTGGAAGGCCTCCTGGAGAGCAGCGAGTCCAGCCCGCCCGTTTTACAGACGGGGAGGTGGAGGCCTGGAGAAACCGTCCCAAGGCCCCTGAGGCTGCGGGGGGCCTGGTCGGGCCCACCCGGCAGGGGGAGCTGTGGTTCTGCGCTCTCCCAGCTGGACACAGCAGGTCCAAGGGCCCCCTTTCCTGCTCCCGGTTTTCCAGTATCTCTTCCCATCCAATCCGGATATTTCTCTCTCTCTCTCTCTCTCTCTCTCTCTCTCTCTCTCTCTCTCTCTCTCTCTCCCCCCCCCTCTCTCTCTCCCCCCCTCTCTCTCTCTTTTAAATATATTTTATTGATTTTTTACAGAGAGGAAGAGAGAGTTAGAAACATCGATGAGAGAGAAACATCGATCAGCTGCCTCCCGCACGCCCCCCACTGGGGATGTGCCCGCAACCAAGGTACATGCCCTTGACCAGAATTGAACCCAGGACCTTTCAGTCTGCAGGCCGACGCTCTACCCACTGAGCCGAACCGGCTTCGGCAATCCGGATACTTCTGCTAGGTTTCTCTGGATACACCCTCTCCCTGGTGGTTGAAGATGGGCCAGTGGAGACTCAGAGGAGACCTCTGGGCATTGGAGTCCTCATCTATGAGACGCATTATTGACAATGGGCACCCACCTCAGCGCCGAGGGCTTGGGCCCTGCCTACTCTGATGAACAGTGGGTGCTGGCTGCCGAGCTGGAATCTGCCTTCCTGCAACCCGATCCTCAGGCGTGTCTCAGCCCTGCTTTCTTGAGGCCTGAGCCACCAGCTGGGATCAGCAAGGTCTCCTCAAGGCCCTTTGATCTACTGCCAGCTCCCATGGCTGGAGCCTGGGCTGGTGGCCCTGGCAGTGATGGATGTGCCTGCCTGGCGTCCCGCTGGGAAACACATGTCCCCCCCACGCAGGTCCCGGGGCCTCTGCCTGGCCCTGGAAGCCCCCAGGCCCCACCCCCGTGGCGCCCTGGCTCACACCCAGACCTTCTGTCACCTTCGCCCCTTTATCTCCTCTAACGGCCTCCGGTCTTTGCTCCCTCTGTCTCCTCCTCCTGCTGAGCTGCCAACTGAGAGTCAAGTTCACAGCCCCTTTCACCGGTGGCCCCTTCGTGTGTCCCCACCACAACCACCGTGTGTGAGGCTGGTGCCTCTGTGGCGGTTCCCACTTCACAGACGAAGCCCTAAGGCTCCGAGAGGCGAAGGCCTTGGCTGTCACTGATGCACGGGGATCGGGGTCCGGGTCTGTCTGCTCAGGTGCTGCGGGGGTTGGCCAGGAGGATTCTGGAGGCTCAGAAAGCCCTGGAGTGAGGGGACGGGAAGGATCCTGGGAAGCAGTTGTGTTTAATCCAAACCCCAGGGGAATTCTCGCCTCACGGGCTCATTGACACGCAGGATCTTGAACAGAGAAACACCTTGGCTGGCAAGACTCTTGGTGGTGACTGAGCCCACCCACTGAACGCCCCAGGGTCCCTGGCCTTGCTTGAACAGCCCGGCAGGAGCGCTCTCTCTCTCTCTCTCTCTCTCTCTCTCTCTCTCTCTCTCTCTCTCTCCCCTCCCTCCCTCCCTCCCTCCCTCCCTCTCTCTCTCTCTCTCTCTCTCTCTCTCTCTCTCTCTCTCATTGGCGGCAGCCTCTGCCTTGTGGGGCAGCTCTGGCTAGG
This sequence comes from Pipistrellus kuhlii, assembly GCF_014108245.1. Lineage (NCBI taxonomy): Eukaryota > Metazoa > Chordata > Mammalia > Chiroptera > Vespertilionidae > Pipistrellus > Pipistrellus kuhlii. Next base: position 35,153,807 of record NW_023425595.1, read on the forward strand.
ACGATGTCTCTCCTCCTACAGAGCCGAGTGCCCGGCACCTCCCATGGCCCCTTAGAGTCTGGAGACGGCGGCCATGGCCCTCCGGGTCCCCTCCTGACAGGCAGGGAGCACAGAGTGGGGTGGGCGTGGGGCAGACATCTGGGGCTGAGTGGGGGGGACAAGAGAGGCCCAACTCGGGTCACAAGGGTTGGGCAGGAAGTCCAGCTCCAGCTGCCACCGATGTGTGGCCCCCACTAAGTCCCCGGTTTCCCATCTGGAAACGGGAGAAGACAGCTGAGGGGCTGACAGGCTCCTGGCGCGTTCCAGGCGGCCACCGTGAGGGGCTGTGGGAACGTCAGGTGACCTCTGGCTGCCCCCACCTCCGGGGGGTGGCTCCACCGGCGGCTCCTTCCCAGCACTGATTAGCAGCTGGGGTGCACCTGGCAGGCAGATGGCGGCTCCTGTCACCCCCGCTGATCCGGCGTGTGCACGCGCACACATGTGCATCTGGGTGCGTGTGTGTGGATGTGTGCACTCACGGATATGTGGGTGCCCTGGGGAGTGGGGGGAACACCAAGTGGGGGACAGGGCTGGCATTGCCAGGGTTCATGGTGGGACCCTGGGAGGTCCCTACCTAGTCTGCTTCGGAGCCTCCCTGGCCTTGAGCACTGCCCCTCAGAATAGGACCTCAGCCGAAACCGGTTTGGCTCAGTGGATAGAGCATCGGTCTTTGGACTGAAAGGTCCCAGGTTCGATTCCGGTCAAGGGCATCTACATTGGTTGTGAGCATATCCCTGGTAGGGGGTGTGCAGGAGGCAGCTGGTCGATGTTTCTCTCTCATCGACGTTTCTAGTTCTCTATTCCTCTCCCTTCCTCTCTGTGGAAAATCAATAAAATATATTAAAAAAAAAAAAAGAATAGGGCCTCGGAGGGTGTAGGGGCAGTGGGTGAGCCTGAATGCCCCTCTCTCCTGGCCTGGTGAGGCCAGCAGGAGCCAGAGCCCACTCAGAGGAGCATGAGGCTGCCTTGGGGGTACATGGGAATGAAGGGCCCTTGCTGAGAGCTAAGGGAGCCTGATATCAGGGATGGGCTGAGAGGTGCAGCATGGTCCAGGCCCTTGCCCACACTTGGCCCCTGAATCTGGTTTGGGGTGCAGGCAGAGGGCACTGACTCCCCTGAGAGTCAGCACAGACTACCTCAGTGACCCTGGGCATCAGGGTTGAAGTCCCGAAGGAACCAGGAACCAGGGAAGCCAAGGACATCTCTCTCCCCCTTCCTCCCCCCGCTCCCCAGCAGGGCTGACTTCTAAACCAGCGCTTGCTCTACGTGGGACTGGGGGCAGGAGTCTCCCCCGGCCCCTGACCGGAGCAGCGAGGGGCACAGCCGGGCCCCCGCTGTCCTGTGAACTGGGGTCCCCGCTCTTTCTGGGCTGACAGCGGACGTCTCCTCAGGAGCGTCTGGAGGAGGTCAGGCTGCAGGAGGGGATCTGGGAACGATTTGGTGATTAGGCGAGCGGCCTTGACAAGCAGCCTCTGCGGGTTCGTCAGGGGAGGCGGGAGGCCTGCGGGGAGGCTGGCCACCTGCCAGCCCTTACCCTCCTGGCCTCCCACTGCCCTCCTGCCACCCTCTGCCATCCCCAACAGCTCCTTCTCCTGGCCCCCATAGATCCTGCCCGGCACCCCCAGGCCCCTGCTGCCCCGACCCCCGCTCTCCCCACCCAGGGCACTAACAGCTCTGACTGAATAAGGCGGGCGGAGCGGGGGGGGGGCGGGAGGGGGGCTTTATCCAGCTTCAGCCTCAGTCCCCTGTGAGGCCAGCCTCCCACAGACCAGCGAGGGCGGCACTCCGTCCCAGGCCACACAGGGAGGCTGTGAAGAGCCAGCGCTGGGCTCAGGCAGCTCCCGCACAGCTACCGTGGCCGGCAGAGCCCACAGACTCCGAGCAGGCTGAGCCCCCTTCCCCCCTAACCTCACCACACCACACAGCCAGCCATTGGGCCAGCCAGCCAGGCCCCCTGAGAGGTGAGGGGCCCTGGGGGCACAGCTGGCTCTGCCCCTGGCTGAGAAAAGAGGCCTACCAAACACCAGGCTGTGTAAACAGAAGCTCGGGGCCCATCGTCAGGACAGGAGAGGGGGTGAGCCAGCTTGGGGGTGAGCCTCTGCCTAACAATGGCCGCTGGTGCCGATTCTGTGCCGACAGGAATCCCCGATGCGGGGTGCTGTGAAGAAGGAGACTGTGTTCACTGCGAAACAGCTCAGTTGTGGTTTGGCTCAGTGGATAGAGCGTCGGCCTGTGGACTGAAAGGTCCCGGGTTCGATTCCGGTCAAGGGCATGTACCTTGGTTGCGGGCACATCCCCAGTAGGAGGTGTGCAGGAGGCAGCTGATGGACGTTTCTCTCTCATTGATGTTTCTAACTCTCTATCCCTCTCTCTCTCTTTTTTTTTTTTAAGGAGAGACTTGCCTGGTAAGTCGTTGAGAAGGTGACAGAGCCATTGCTCAGTAGATACCTCTGACCCTGGAATCCATGATTTCCCACCCCGCCCTGCCCCCCACCACCTGGCCTGACCCTTGCCCCGAGGGGTCACTGACCTGAAGATGCGGTGTAGGGTGGGCAGGTGCCTAAGGACTAGGGAGGGGCAGGAGATTTGACCCAGATGTGAAGGATGACGGGCTAACAGGCAGTAGTGGAAGGAAGGGCATGAGCACAAAGATCTGGTGGCTTCTGAGTCCTAGGGGGGGGGGGGGGGTGCATGGCCGGGGTGGAGGGTTGGGGGGAGCGGGGGAGGGAGGAGGACTGGCGGGAAGGGTCAGCCCAGCCCCCAGGCCGAGGCCTGGACAGGAGGCCGAGAAGGAGGTTTGCTTGGAGACCAGCCGCTCCCTGAGGCCAGGGCACCTTGTTGGGAAGCTGTCTCAGCACATCGCAGAGCAGGGGCTCCCCGAGGGGCGCCGTGGGAAGCCACGAGGCCTCTGGCTCCATGTAAAACGCATTTGGTGCTTCCTGTGCCATGGTGCACGGTGGGGCCGGGAGGGTGAGGGCAGCCAGGGTTGGGGGTGGTCTTTCCTTTCTCTGTCTGCCTCTGCTCCGGTGCCAGCTCCCAAACAGACTCAGGCGCCTGGGCACACCCCGGAGCTTTCCGCACTGCGGGGCAGGGCGGGGTGGCCCCGGGGGACGGGGAGGAGGCCCCCAGTGAGGAGGCCGGGCCTCCTCCGTCCCCTGGAGCTTCTGGCCCTCAGTGCCCTCCACGCCCTCCAGCCTCACACAGAGCGCTGGCGGGAAGACTGAGTATTTCTAACCCTTTATCCGCAGCCAGACCCTCGGCCCTGAGGCCTCCCCTTTCTCCGGCCCTTCCCCAGCCCAGGGCACACACGGCTCCCCGGGGTGTGGGCCCAGCACCGGGGCCCTGGGCTGGGCAGGCGGCATCAGAGCCAAGAATCACAAGCTTAGCTGGAGTGCAGGCCTGGGCAGTGCTTACCCACCCACGGAGGTGAGGTTGAATCTGTTCATGTCCTGTCTCTCCCCTCCCTCGCCCCCCAAGGGGTGTCAGAGTGATTTATGTGCAGATGCTGAGAGCAGAGGCTGGGGGATAGGCCGCCTCGGGGCACCTTCCGCCCTCTCCTCCGGGACACCAGATGCAGGCCTCTCTGCTGTGTGTCCTCAGGCAGCCCCGCTGCCTCTGGGCTCCCTGCCTTTGTCAGGGTCTGCAAACCAGCCTCAAACCACAGAACCGCCGGAAGGACCCACCGAGAAATTAGGTGGCCAGCACCCAGCTCAGAGCCTGGCACAGGGCGGGACACACAGCACCTTGCTCCCCCGCCTGCTGTGGCTCCCCTGCCCGTCCAGTCTGATCCCGCTGGCTTCTGACTTCATCTCTCACCCCTCCCCTCCCTTCCCTCCCTCCACTGCAGCACCCTGGCCCCGGGGACCCCCTGCCTGGAAGCTCCCCCACCAGGACCTCACAGCTCGCTCCCTCACCCCACTGGACAACCTAAAGTAAAATAGAACCCCTCCCCCGAAACTGGATTGGCCTGGGGACTGAAAGGTCCCGGGTTCGATTCCGGTCAAGGGCATGTACCTTGGTTGTGGGCACATCCCCTGTAGGGGGTGTGCAGGAGGCAGTTGACCGATGTTTCTCTCTCATTGACATTTCTAGCTCTCTATCCCTCTCCCTTCCTCTCTGTAAAAAAAATATATATATATATATATATATATATATATATATATATATATATATATATATTGTGTATATATATATATATATATATATATATATATATATATATATACTTTTAAAAATATATATATTTTATTGATTTTGTACAGAGAGGAAGGGAGAGAGGCGGCCAGGTGGCTGGACGAGGGCAGGAGGGAGGCAGGGCAGGTGGGCCTGGAGAACCCCACACGTGGCAGGCAGGATTGAAACATCACAGCATCTTCCCCACACGCTCTTTTTTAAGGACTAGGGGGTGGGGGGGTGTCTGTATTTAATACCAGGAACTGTATTAAAGGAAAGAATGCAATTGAGGTCTTAACTAAAACCCCTTAGGCAGAGCGGGAAGGAAACTTACCAATCACGTGGTAAAGTTCGTAATGACTGTAAGATCAAGTTTAGAGCTGAACTTCCTGTTACCACAGCAATAAAGGAAATAAGGATGAGTTAAATACTCGGCGTGGTCTGACCAAAGGAATCGCAGCCCTTTAAGAGAGTCATTAATCACAGGTCTGAGCAGTCCGAAGGGGGAGAGGAGGGAGGAGAGGAGGGACCAGAAGAGCCCGGGAGGGGCAGGTGCTGTCCCTCACCCATCACAGTGACACCGGGTGCCGGTCCCGGGTCATCACTTACACTTCGTGTGGGAAGCCAGGGCTCAGAGAGGAGAGTCACCGGCTGGGTCCGCCGGAGCCGCGGGATGCTAAGGCCCCTCCGTCTGGAAGGCTGAGGGTGGGACAAGCAGGGCGTTGGCAGTTCGCAGTGGAAGGGGGAGGGCGGGTGATGGACAGCGGGTGATGGACACCGGGGTGATGGACAGCGGTCTGACGCCAGGCGAAGGGCATTGATGGAGGAGGCGTCCAGGGGAGGCTGTCTTGCTCCAGGGCGACAGCAGCAGCTCTTAGGGACGTCCTGAGCCACAGTGCAGCCGTGGGGACCACCCTGGGGCCCCCTCTGCCTGGAGAGGCCGGGGACAGAGGGTGCAGCAAGATCAGAGAAGTTTCCAGGCTGCGAGGGGCAGGCAGGAGGGGTGGTGTGGGCACAGGCCTGCAGATGTGGAAGAAGCACCACGTGTGGGAAGTGTGGGGCTCAGGGACCGGCGAGGAGCGTCGGAGGGACGGTGAGTGCCTGTGGGTGTGGAGAGGAGCAGGCTGGGCAAGGGGACTGGAGAGGGGGTGGGAGGCCAGAGCAGAAGGCCCTCCTGCCAGGCTGACGCTAGGATTCATCCTGCCGGCAACAGGGAGCCACCGAGGGTATAAACAGGAGAGTGAAGAGATAGGGTGTGTGCTAGGGAACCCTTAGCTAAGGTGCCAGATGCTGGCTGCCACCCCAAGAGTGTCTGATCCTATAGAGCAGTGGTTCTCAACCTTTTTAATCTTCAGCAGCGATTCTCAACCTGTCTTGACCCACAGGTTGAGAACCACTAGCAGGGTCGCCTAAGACCATCGGAAAACACAGATATTTACATTACAATTCCTAACAGTAGCAAAATTGCAGTTATGAGGTAGCAACGAAAATCATTTTAGGGTTGGGGGTCACCGCACCATGAGGAACCGTATTAAAGGGCTGCGGCATTAGGAAGGTGGAGAACCACTGCTGTAGAGCTGGAGGGGCCTGGGCGAATGCATGTCTAACCCGGGGTGAGGAGTGATGGAGGCAGGAACCCGGAGAACCTGGGGGAGGCTGGCCACCTCCCCTCGATGCCGCCTCCCCGCATGGATTGTGCATCTCAGGGGCGTCCTGGAGAGAGACTGAGGGGGTGTGAGGGGGTGTCTCTGGGTGTGGGAGGAACGTGTGTGGGGTGGGAGGGAAGGTCTGTGTGTCCAGGAGGGGCTGGGTGTCTGCTTTTCTTTGCTCCAGAAATGGATTTTAGACGCACCTGGGCTTTGGCCTGGACCGGGTGGGTGGAGGGCAGCCATCCTTACCCGGTTCCTGAGGGCCCAGGTCCCTCACTGGGGTGGCAATGAGGCCCCTGTTGGCAGGGAGAGGCGCCCCCAGGGAAGGGAAGGAGGGAGGGAAGGAGGGAAGGAGGGAGGGAGGAAAGAAGGCAATTGCCAGGAGGGGATCAACGCTGTGAACTGAACTGACATGGAGGGGCTGTCACTTGAAACACCAGGGATGAGCCCCTTCACAGACCCGCAGGGAAGCCACCCAGCTGCACAGCCTGCCCCCTGGAGGCGTCCGGTCCCCTCGAGGCAGCCTGTCCCCAGGCGGCGGGTCACAGGGTGCCCAGGCTGCCTGTGCTTACTCCCAGGAGCGCCCAGGGAACTGCTCAGCAGAAGCAAGGCCGCAGTGAGCTGGTGTCCCGCCTGCTCGGATGGGGCTGGAAGGAGAAGCAGGGGAGGGAAGAGCCGTGTAAACGGGAGGAAACCACAGGGACACTCACACTGCAGGTGGGGGAAGCAAACGCTCACAGCTGGGGATTCTTTAGATCCTAGACGGTCTTTGAGCTCCAGCCCTGGAGTCCTGAACTTCGGGGACCCTACGGCGCTCCTGGCGGAGGTTAGGGATCTAAGAAAAGCTGGATCCGAACCTTCACGGGCATGGGCATGGGACCTAACAGGCACCTCCCAGGAGGCCTCCCACGAGGACGACACGCTTTTATGGATGCAAGCGCGGTGACAGCATAAAATAAACACTTGGCTTTAACTACAGTTGTGCCCTGTCCAGGAGCTCTGGCGTCTGCCTCCCTCTCCCCCCCAGGCCCAAGCCCTGTCCTCACCTGCCAGCCCCAGGGCCAAGGCCCACCCTCCTGGCCCGGATGGGGTGTTTGGATAGTTGTGTGATCTGCCCCCTCCACCCCTCCCAGTCCCCGGCCCCCAGCCCCCGGCCCCTTGCTGGAGGCCAGCAGGTGAGGCAATGGGGACCGAGGGGCTGATAAGGAGCATGCCTTCGGCAGCCGCAGCCCGGAGAGCGGAGCGGATATTGATTTGGTCTACGGGAGCGAAGGGGCCCGTTAAACTCCGGCTGTTAAATCACTCAGCCTGAAGCCAGCCTTCTCTGCGGGTGGGCAGGGGGCCTGGCAGGCAGGAGGGAGCTGGGGTTGGGGGGCACCAGCCAGGGGCTAGTGCCCTAGTGGGGATGTTCTTAGATACCCTGGCTCTACTGTGCCAGCCCAGAGCCGAGACAGCCTGGCTTGGACCTCTGCTGCCCTGATGCCCACAGGCCTGAGGCCAGCCACCCCCCCCCCCCCACTCCTTGGCAACCTCTGAGCAAACTTGCTGCTGTGCCTTACTCATGCAGATCAACCCTCCGCCGCGCCCCCCAACCCTTCTCCAACTCTTAGAATTCTGCTCTGTTTTCCAAATGGCACCTCCTCCATGAAGTCTTCCAGATTTCCACTCCATACTCCCACCCCACCCCCACGGCCTTTTCTTTCCCAAACCCCAGGACGGCCTGTCTCTGACCTCAGTCCTCTCTGCTACACTGACGAGGGGTGGTGTGTGGATCCCCTGAAGGGGGGCACATTGCTCCACCCCCTCAGACTCCACACACAGGTGGGTCCTGGGAGTCCAGGCACCCAGCTAAGGGAGGAAGGGAGGGAGGGAGGAAGGAAGAAAGCAGGAGGGAGCTGGGGTTGGGGGGCACCAGCCAGGGGCTAGCGTCCTAGTGGGGATGTTCTTAGATACCCTGGCTCTACTGTACCAGCCCAGGGCAGAGACAGCCTGAAGCATAGGAGGACAGGGCAGGAAAGGGCTGTCTGAGCAACAGCCCAACGGATGGTCATGGGGAGGGGGCGCCTGATGCCTGGGCCTCAGCTAGCGCCTCAGGGGCCTGTGGCAGATGTCAAGAAAGGCTGACCTTGAATGGTTCCCTCTCCCTCGTGTGTGACACCCCATCTGGCTGTCCTGCCACCTCAGAGTTTAGCTGCCGGCTCAGCAAAGGCCACCTGCCTCCTGGGAGGCCCATTGTGGACTTGGGGCCGGGCAGTCTGGGACTGGAATCTCTGCTCCACCACGTACGGCTCTCACTCCTCGGGTCAGTCGCTTCTCTCTCTGGGCCTCATCAATAAAACAGAGGTGTGGCCGAAACCGGTGTGGATCAGTGGGTAGAGCGTCGGTCTATGGACTGAGGGGTCCCAGGTCCCGATTCCGGTCAAAGGCATGTACCTTGGTTGCGGGTACAACCCCAGTAGGGGGTTTACAGGAGGCAGCTGGTCGATGTTTCTCTCTCATCGATGTTTCTCACTCTCTATCCCTCTCCCTTCCTCTCTGTAAAAAATCAATAAAATTAAAAAAACAAAAACAAAAACAGATATGAGCCTTATCCCCCAGAATGGCTGTGAGAACTAAACCATACTGCGGAGGCCCGCAGAGGGCCAGTGGGTGCCTGGAGTCACACAGCAGGAGAGTGGGAAAGATACTGGGGTTCCCGTCCCCCCGCCCCCCGCTCGGGCCTGGGGTCCCGGGCTGGGCCTGCATCCGGCTGGAGGCCTGGTCTGTGTAACCAGCAGCTGCTCCCCGTGACCTGAGGAACCACAGACCATCCGCCCGCACGCACGGGCTCGGCCCGGCCCCCCTCGCTGATCCTGTGGCCTGACCTGGCCTCCCCAGGGGGGCCTTATCTGCTTATTCTCCCCTTTCCCACCGAGCTAATCTCTCCCTCTTCTCAAGAGTTCCTGTTTCCTCTCTGCCGCCTTCGTGTCTCTCCCCGGGCCCTGCTTCTCCTGTGTCTCCTGCCGGCCTCCCACACTGGGTCCAGACGCTTCCTCAAAGCTGTTCCTGCTATCGTCTCCGGGGAGCTTGTAACCATCTCTCGAGGGCTTTCTACCCCCCCCCCCCCTTCTCTCCCCCGTCTGGGACTGCTGCCCCTCACCAAGGAGGAAGCTGGAGCAGGCCTGGGCCAGCAATCCTGGGCCTTTTAAATTCTTCTTAATTAAAAATTCTGGTTGGCTGTTGGCCCCTGTAGGACTTCTGATGCAACGCTTTGAAGATCCCAAAGCCCAAGGTACCAAGAGTTTGTGATTCTAAATCAATGTCCACAATAAGACCTGAGACCCTGGAGCACTGAGGTCCTGGACTCACTCAGCACTGCCTCCCCTGAGTGCAGGCCGGGCCCCGCTACAGGCTCCAGCCCTGACCCAGCCCGGGGAGCAGGCCAGCGACCAGCTCTCCACCCCGCCCTGGCTGCCCAGCTGGAGAGGTGCAGGGCTCACTGCAGGCCCGGGCACTGGCCAGCGGCAGGTGCGTGAGGCCCAAGGGGCCCCGGGAGGTCTTCCATCCTGGGCCAGAAACAGCCTTCTGCCCTCCATGCTTCTCAGCCCTCACGTCGTTGAAAAGCAGACATGTGAGGAGGAGTTTGGTGTCAGACACACCTGGGCGCCTGGCTCTGAACTAACGGGGAGACCTAGGTCAATCGGCCCCTCCCAGGACCTCCCTTTTCTCACCTGTCAGATGGTGATACCCATACACACTCCCCTGGGGCCTCCTGTCTTTATGTTGGGCACAGCACACAGCAGGTGCACAGTAAAGGGAAGCCTTTGTAGGATATGACCACTCTTTCTGAGAGTCATTCCGGGTCCTTGGTCTGCTTTCCATTGGCTTGTCTTGAGACATGTTCAAATCCAACATTGTTTAAAGGTTTACTTTCAAATCTGACATTTCCAAGGTGCGTTTTGGGCCTTGAATGCACCACCCCCAGATCCTGGGGTCCCCAGGTGCCCCCGGCTGGTCCCAGCCCATGAGAAGGTCCCAGGCAGGGAGGGGAGTCCCACAGACAGACGCTCCACAAAGCCTTGGCTTGGAGCAGCATCAGAGGCGTGCAGAGGCTGCGGGAACCCTGTGGCCCAGGCCGAGGCTGGTCAGGGAAGGCTCTCCGGAGGAGGGAGCCGTGTACGTGGGCCTCGAAGGAAGAGTGGGCTCTGGCCGCCTCTGCGATCCTGGGTGCTGGGGCTGCTTTGAAGGTTTGAAGGGTGTGGGAGCCCGGGGCCCTGGGGAAGGCTCTGTGGAGGGGGCTGCAAACAGCAGATCCCGGAGGCAGAGGAGATGCCGGGGGACTTGCTGGAAGTGTGGCTGGGAGGATCCCCTGGGGCCTGAGGGAAGGGCCTCAGACACCGGGGCCGGAACCAGGGGTTGGTTTGGGGGCAGGGGCACAGGGAGCCAGGGGAGACTGTGGAGCAGGTGGGGGTGGGATCCACCCCTGGGATGCCCTGCACCCGCACCACCAGCCCTCGGCCCCTTCTCAGCTCCTTGGCCGCAGGAAGGCCTTCCCTTCTCGGAATCCCCTCGTCTGCGAGGAGACCGATGGCCAGGAGGCCAGGACACACATCTTGAAGTTCCTGTCAGCTTGTGATTCGGTCACTACGGCCACCCCCGCTGCGCACGTTCAGGCCGGGGCTGGACGCAGCCCTCTCTCCTCCCACCCTGCGATGGGCCCAGCCTCTCGGCGTGCAGAGTGCGTCCCCGTCACCCACCCAGGGTGTCTGCTGCACGCCGCCGCCGAGTCCGCCCAGGCTCCAAGCTGCACTGTGCTCCCCCGTCTCCAGGTTGTGTCTCACCTTCCCCTTCTCCCTCTCACACAGAAAATCAGTTTATAAATTCTCCTTACATCCATCGTCTCCATGTAGTCCCGAGACATAGGTGACTGACTACTAATTGCTTCCACTTGGGGGACCTGCCACAGGCCAGGCCCCAGGACCCTCTCCCTTTGTGCTCGGGGACACCCCCCACCCCTCACAGGAAGTGAGGCTGAAGCACCGAGACCCGGCCTTCACCTGGTTATAGCTGGGCCCCCGGGGGTTCTCCCATCTCCCTGGCTGTTCCTTCTCTTTTCTTCTTCATCTCCCTGACCTCCGAGTGGAAGTGTCCAGCTCGGGCCTTTGGGTGCTTGCTTTTCTCTCTTCCACCCCCGAGTGCTGATGCCCAAGTGTGCACCTCGCCCCAGCCTCTCCCCAGAACTCCAGGTTTGGACATCTGCCCGTCAACTCAGTATTTCCACGTGGGACCGATGGACATCGCCATCTCCGCAGGCCCAGCTCAGAACCCGGTCCTCTCTCCACCCCATCTCTGCATCCTCCAAGTGCAGTCCTTCTGGCTCCTCCTCCTCCTCCTCACACCCCACAGCCATGAGGAGAACACATCCTGAGGGACCCTGCAGGAATCCCACTGCCTCTCTCTCTCTCCCCCCGGCACACGTCGGGGGCTTTCCCAACCACCAGCCTTCGCCTCCGTTTCACCGATGAGGAAACCGAGGCCTCAGGAGGGGAAGGCTCACCCACGGCCACACGGAGAAGCCTCGGAGTGAGCTGGAACCCGAGTCCGTGTCCCCAGCTCCCCCGGAGCCGGGTTTTCCCTTGAAGCCGGCTTCGCAGGCCTGACGACAAGGCCAGGCCGTGTGCGTCGGCGTGTGTGTCCCTGAGGAACAAAGAACCTGCCAGCTGGGTTTGTGTTTCAAGACGTCTGTCCTCGCCCTTGACCAAGAGATCTTATGGGGAGACTAGGGCCAGAGCCTCAGAGCTGGCGGGGGGAGGAGGGGCGGACATCAATCAGAAGCCGCCTCGCCTGGAAACCGGAGAGCCAGCCCGGGCCAGCGCCAGGATTTTCTGAGCTCTCTTGAGGAGGCCGGAGACTGCCGGGGAGGACTGGGGTTCTCTCCGCATTTATTTCATACAGCTGTTTAGAAAGCTTGTTTAAAATATAGATCATTATATATATATAATCTATATATTTATATATGTATATATATAAAATATATAAAGAGGAATTGAGGCAAGCCACCCCAAAGGAAAAGCTATGTTTTATAAATATTTCTGTAGCTCCCACATCCCAGAGGAAGAAAACAAACAAAACAGAGAAAACATTTACAACCCAAGCTAGTGGTTCCGTGTGGTGGGCCCGGCAGGCTCGACGCTGGGGGCCGGGGTCTGGGGGCCTGGCCGGCAGAACACTCCGTGCGGGCGGGCAGCTCCCCCTTCCTTCTCTCCCGGGAGGGAGGCCGGTGATCTGGCTGCACAAGGTCACGTCCATGCCAGTCTTGCCAATCCCATGCCCCTGGCTCCTTAGACCGGCCTGGAAGGCAGCAAGTGGGCACTCCGGGGCCTCGGGCTGCCAGGTTATTTTTAATCTTGAGAGTTTCCTTTGATGTCCCCGGCCCTCCTTCTGTTCCTGGCGGCTTCCAAGTGGAAGCACCGGCCGCCTCCCATGCCTGGCATTTGGAAGTCACAAGCAAAACTCCACGAGGCATCTCAGGCCCGTCGGAGGGCCTCGGTGGACCGCCGAGGCCCCCAGGAGCTCCCACGGGGCCGGGGCCGGGCCGGGCCGGGCAGGGCAGGCCTCACTTGCAGACATAGCGCTCCACTGTGCGCTCGCACCTGCGGCAGGTGACGTAGCAGCACCAGTGGTACTTGCAGTGGCACCGCTCGACCACGCGGTCCGTGTAGGGGTTGTAGCCACGTCCACAGCACATGAGGTCGCAGCTGTCACTGCCGTGGGATGTCTTGTTGCATTGCCTGGGGAGGGGAAAGGGGAAGCACTCAGTCACCTCAGCCCCAGCTCCCAGCCAGGCAGCCCGCAGCCTCCTCGACCCTGGCTACAGACTCAGTCCCCAGAGGTGTCTTGATCTTTGGGAATCCTATCTAATGAAAGAGTAATATGCAAATTGGCCCATCACTCCGACACACAAGATGGTCGCCCCCATGTTGACACAAGATGGCCACCACAAGATGGCCAGCAGGGGAGGACAGTTAGGGGGGACCAGGCCTGCAGGGGAGGGTAGTTGGGGGGACCCAGGCCTATAGAGGAGGACAGTTGGGGGTGACAAGGCCTGCAGGGGAAGGCATTTGGGGGTATCAGGCCTACAGGGGAGGGCAATTGGGGGGACCAGGCCTGCAGGGGAGGGCATTTGGGAGCAAGATCAGGCCAGTGCGGGAGGGGAGTTAGGGCAATTGAGCCAGCAGAGGATCAGTTAGGTGTCAATCAGGCTGGCAGGGGAGTGGTTAGGTGTCGATCAGGCTGGCAGGCATGAGCAGTTAGGAGCAATCAGTCAGACAGGCAGGCAAGTGGTTGGGAGTCAGCAGTCCTGGATTGTGAGAGGGATGTCCGACTGCATATTTAGTCGGACATCCCTCAAGGGGTCCCAGATTGGAGAGGGTGCAGGCTGGGCTGAGGAACACACATACCCACCCCCATACACGAATTTTGTGCACTGGGCCTCTAGTATTTAATAATCCTCTTCCCCAAGGGTATGTCTCACGTTTCCCTATATTCCTAATTTATCAACATGATGGGGGTGTTTTATTTCATGGAGGTGTCTTTTTTCCTGTTTCTTCCACTTCTGAATACTCCAAGGAGCCTCAAATCACTCGAATAGTCTTATCTTCAGACTCAATCTTGAGTTATAATGTAACAAATGCAAAGATTGCCTTTACTTTTAGAATCCCAGGAAAAATTCTGAAACAGACAAAATGCCGTGTGTGTGTGAGCAACGTGAGCGGCTGGCACGCGGGTCACGAAGGGAGAAGCTCTGCCACCCACTTGCCTCCTTCCGTGCCAGGCACCTTTCCCCCGGGATCTCATCAAATCGAAGGCATGCCGGGGCCCGGGGTTGGGGGAATTACGATGCCCGTTTTACAGAGGGAAGCAGCCTCCGTGAAGGAAGGGCAGAGGCAGGAAGGACAGGTGCCCCAGAGCCAGAAGCCCTGGACTCCAACCCCAGCTTTGCCCTTACTGAACCTTTCTGGGCTTTGTCCAGTCACTCAGCACCACTGGTCCCCGCAGGCTTAGCGGGGTAGCAAGGGGGCCGAGTTCATGTTATTCTGGGTCCCTGACAACCAGACAGACAGAGCGGGAGGTGGTGCCTGGAGGGGGGATTCAGGAGGGAGGAGCCTGGGGAAAGGGTCTTGGCCCAGGGGACACTCCTGGGACATCTGGATCCCAGGGAGCAGGCAGCACTGGCTGAGAGGGGGCAGGTTTCAGGGGTGCAGGGGCCTCTGGCAGAAATATGGCCCAAGGGTTGGGGTTTGGCATGCTGACTGCTGAAGAGGCCTCGGTTCCCCAGGCGGGCCTGGTGGAGGGCGCCTTCCCCAGTGAGGGGCCAGCCTCTGGGAGAGGTACCACCTGCGCACATTCCTTTTACAGTTACATCCACCCCCTGCACCCCTCAGTCCCCTAACCGAGTGAAGCCTACATATTTCCTCCTCCAGGAAGTCTTCCTTGATGCCCAAACTGGGTGAGGGCCCTTCTGGGCTCCCGGCATCCCTGGGCTTCCCCCTGTCACAGTTTGAGCACCTGGTGTCTCTCCTCTCCCCCAGCGTTTGCCAGAGCCTCGTGTAACGCGTGTGCGGAGTGTCTGTGGTTGTCAGCTACTGAGATATCGGGGCTGTTTGTTACTGCAGAAAACACTGACCAGGACGGATGTCTGCAAAGGCCCATCCCCAAAAGCATGCTGGGAGTTGAGCATGGCAGGAGACCTGGGTTGGGGGGTGGCATTCTGGGAAAGCGAGGAAGGCAGCTGGTGCTGTCCAATGGGCCTCCTTACTACCGGTAGTACCAGTTTCAGGGGCAAATCTTAGGGGCAGAGTGTGGGAAACTGGAAAGAAGGGGCCTGGAGGCCTGGGGTCGGGGGTGGGAAGAGGTGAGTTGTGGGAACCCTTAACACGACCCGCATGATTAGGGCCCACTCAGGGTCCGGTTTCGGGAGGAGGCCACACACTAAAATGAAGAGAGAGACTAGAAAAGAGTTAATTTGGGACAAATGGGGGGCCAGGCAGGAGTCAACCTCTAGTGGGAAGACTCTCTAGGCTCTGGCCTCGCTATCCCTTTTATTGAGGCTGCTATGGGATACACCCATTACCCTTAAGCAGCTTTGGGAAACACCCAGTACTCTTAAGCAGCTTTGGTAAACACCCATAGCCCTTAGGCAGATAACAAGCGGATTATCATATCAGTAAGGATTTACATGATTACAAGATGGGGAAGTTGCCTCAGTTAGTTACTATTGTCTCAATTAGATAGGGAGTGGCTGGCTCTGACCTTTCAGAGCTTCAAGGTTGACCAGCCTCTTTCTATTAGTGAGACAATGATTGGTTTCCGGCCGCGAGTGGAGACTGCCATTAACTGCAATGTTCCCGTGCCTTGTGAATCGCCAGAAAGCTTCCCAAACGAGCACGCCTGTCTGTTACAGCTTCTCGGGACCGGCTTCCTCCAGAACTATCCGGGAAAGGCTGCTCCCCGCCAGCTTTGCCTGGCGCACAGTAGGTCTGCAGGCATCGCCGGCTCCCTCCCTCTCTTCCATGGGACTGGCACGCCCCCGCACTGAGGAGCTGCCCCGAAAGTGTAACTAGAGATCTCTCAGCAACCCTCCCAGGTGTGTGGCAGTGACCCCATTGCACAGAAGACAAGGCTGAGCCTCAGATAAGTGAAGGGATTTGCTCAAGGTCCAACAGCCAGGAAGCTGCAGAGTCAGGTGCAAACTATCCTTTCCCAGCACACACACACACACACACACAGCCCCCCCCGCACCCCCGCCAATGGATGCAGGGAGACCCTGTCTTTGCTCTGGGATCTTTGACGGGCCTCCCCCAGCCCCTCTGGGTTCTAGAATCCTCCTTTCCCCACCCCATCATCAGACCCACCCGGACTGCCTCACTCCCTCCTGGCTCCCTGGCCTGACCCAGTTCCATCTTCACTCTGCCCGACCCCCTCAATCTGGCCTCCAGATGGGAGCCTGGGCCTCCTCACAGAGCCTGCTGCCCTGGCCTGCGAAGACAGGGCCCCCCAAGCCAGCCCCCCTCTCCTGGAGACAGGAACGTGGGCTGCGGAGGAAGCAGATGCTGGCTGGGCACCAACTATGTGCCAAACACGTTCTCAGACACCCTCACTCCGGTTCAATATTCTTTTAACCCCGCCGAACACTCGTTTTGTGGAATGCTATTAGGGGCTCCTTAATAAAAGAGTTCCCCAGCCAAACACCTCGGGGAGGCACAGCTCAGACAGGTCCTTTGCTGTGGGATTGCTCCGAGCCTTTCATATGTTCCCCTGCCTTGTGAATCGCCAGAAAGCTTCCCAAACGAGCACGCCTGTCTCTGTTACAGCTTCTTGGGATCAGCTTCCTCCAGAACTATCTGGGAAAGGCTGCTCCCCGCCAGCTTTGCCTGGCGCACAGTAGGTCTGTAGGCATCGCCGGCTCCCTCCCTCTCTTCCGTCCGGAGCCAGCTATAGCAGCCGGGATGGGGCCGGCTGTAGGGCCCTCGGCCCCAGCTCTGACACTGGGGGACCTGGGGGAGAGAGCTGGGGCCCAGGGGGGTGGGTGCATGCATGTGGGGGGGGGACATGGGACCCCTCTTTCTTCACAGGATGCAGGCAGACCTCGCTCTCCCGTTGCCTCTCGGGAGCGCAGCTGCCCTAGTTCTGCCTCCACTCTGTGCGGACTTCCCACGTCGCTGTGGGCTGGCCACGGCCCTCATCTGTCCAGTGCGCCAGTTGTGTGGCATTTAACTTTCACGTATTCATCTGGCAGACACTGACCGAGGCTAGCGCCTGTCAGCGTCTCCTCCCACCTGTCTCCCCAGCCAGGAGGAAGGTGGGGTTGGGGCCTCTCACCAACCTCCATTCCTGAGGGGCCCCTGCCTTGGCAAGGAGCACCACAGCCGCTCCCAGAAGCTCTGCCAGGGGGCACTTCCACTCCGCATTCCTGGGGCCACCTCCCCCAACCGGGCAGAGACTCCCGTCCCTAAATGCCAGCTGGCCTGACCGTGTGCCTGGCCCTGAGCTGGGAGGGGGCACGTGTAACGCAGCTGGCCCTCTCCTGCAGGGGCGGCGGCGGGCCCTTACCTGTCCTGTGTCCCGTGGGAGCCCACCTTCTCGTTCTTCATGCAGAAGTCGGGCGAGCTCTGCAGGTAGACCAGCTCCGAGTCCTTCACGGGCCGGATGTCCAGGTCCTTGGGCACCAGGTGCTTGCGGGTGCCCATGGGGCGGTGCACCACCTTGGTGGCCGACAGGTAGCGGGTCTTCAGGTCGGTGGCCACGTCCCGCAGCTCCTGCAGCCCCTTCCAGCAGGTGCGGATGGAGCAGGAGCCGGACACCCCGTGGCATTTACACTTCATCTCCAGAGACGCACGCAGAGCCTGCGGACAGGGGAGGGTGTTGGGCTGGCCTGCCCTGGGACCCCGAGCCCCACTCCTCCAATTCCCCCTCCCTCTGCCCCCATGCTGGGTGCTCTCGGAGTCATTGCCTGCCTGCTCTGGGCCTCAAGTGATAGAGTGTGTGTCTGTCTGTCTGTCTGTTTGATCTAAAGCTGGGGGTGCTATAGATCCTCAGTTCCTCCTCCAAACTGAGGGGCAGTTGGAGAGGCGGGAAGAGAGTGGCATTTGCAGGGTAGTGGGTGCCAGTTATACAGCCTACTGCACACCCAATGCTCAGCTTAGTCAGCACCACGGCCCTGCTCAGAGGCCTCCTTACTCCCCCGCAGTAAAAAGAGGAAACGAGGCTCAGACAGGCTAAGCCTCAGGCACAAGGGTGCACAGCCAGGAAACCTTGAAGCTGGGATTTGAACCCAGGTCTGAGGGCGATTATAAAAAGCCATGGCTTTTAACTGTCCATGCTTTTTCTCTCACACAAAACTGGTTTTACTAAGTTTTACGAAGTGCTGGGGGGGAAATGGGGAAGGAAAAGGAAAAAAGGGAGGAAGAGAAGAAAGAAGGGAGGGAGGAAGGGAGGGAGGGAGGGAGGGAGGGAGGAAGGGAGGGAGAGAGGGAGGAAAAAACAGGAGGGGAGGAGGGGAGAGCATGGGGGCTCCCTGGCCTGGCTGATCGTTCCCTCCACTGCTGGTGCTCCTGCCAGGTGACCCTCAGCAGGCCACGTCACCACTCAGTGCCTCTGTCTTCCTATGTGCGGAGTCAACACGGAATTGTCACCTTGCTTAGTCATGGGAATTCAATGAAATGACATATATGCAAGGGTTTTGTGAACTATAAAATGTAAAGGAATATTGTTTTTGAAAAATATGGTAATAATATGATGGAGGAGGGAAGCTTGGGCTTTGGGCTTGGGTGACTCTGGCCCTGGCTTTGAAAGTAACTGCTCCACCATCTTCCCTGGGCTTCTGTGTCCCCAGGTGAACCTGTGGGGCATGAATTAGATCCTTTCAATCCTGCCTTTTAACCCCCGCTGCTTTGCCCACAGGACTCGGATCCGTGTGCCCAGGCAGGCCCTCCTGCCTGCCCTGTGCAGACAGCTACAAGACTTAGAGGCCCCCTACGCCTATCCACTGCAGCACAAAAATGGGAAACTGAGGCACAGAGTGGGCAGGGACTTGCCCAGAATTCTTCGGGGCGTTAGTGAGGGCACTGGTCAAGGTCCCAGGGCTCCTTCCCCCTCGCTGGTGCCTGGAAGTGGGGGTGGAGGAAGTCCGTTGGGTATAAAATCTGGAAGTGGCTAAGGGAAGCTCCTGAGTGAACCCCACTGCTGGATACATTGAGCCTCCAAGGGTGGGAGGTACGTTTGAATCATTAGGAAAAGGTAAACTACGTCCCAGCTCAGCTGTGTGCTTCCCTAAACACACTGCACCTGAGGGGCCATGTGCCCTCTCAGGCCTGGGCTTACAGATGGCCCCGAGAGGACAGTTCTTAGCATCGAGCCAGGGGTCAGCCCCGTGTGGCCTGGCTGAGAACCCTGTTTGGACTGCATGGAGGGGCGATGGCTGTGCCCATGAGGTGTGGGCCTGGCTGTGGGTGAGAATGGGGCTGGGTTTTCAGACTGGGGGCTGGGTGAGGGGGTTCCCGTTGAATTTCCGAGGATGGGGGACAGGCCTCCCGGTTGGGAGGCTGGAGTCCTGGGCCCCTGGCCAGGCTCTGCTACAGACTCACAGTGTGACTTGGCTTCAATCTCCCCAAATGTCCACAGGTGGCATGAACATCCTAGAATCCTTACACGAGGAAGACCAGGGAGACGGGAAGGTGAGGACACGGACACCTCTGGGCCTGGAGCCCTCAGACCTGGGCTCCCCTGAGCCCTGGGCCCGGGTTGAGCCACCTCAGCTCTTTGTGCCTCACTCGGTGCCTCTGAAATGGGCCTCCCGGGGCAGCAGGGAGGGGGTCAGGAGATGCCATCTGCAGCCAGCACCCTGCCCCGCCAGCGCCCTGCTCTCCATCTGCAGGAAGAGAGAGCAGTACCTCCTCACAGTGGACTGTGGACCACAGGAGAGAAAACTCACCAAGCACCCCACACAGGGTCTGGCACACAGGTGGTATAAAGGTGTTTGTTTGTTTTTTAATTGTTAGAAAATAAAAAGGCCCATTCGTTCACTCCTCCAATCGTTTGTGAAATGAGGTGAGGAACTAAGGGAAAACTGATAACAGATGTTGGGAAAAACTGTCCGGGAGGTGAGGGTGAGCCTTGGATCCAGGAGGACGTCCTCATTAGATCCAGGGAGGCAATTCCTTAAGCTAAAGCTCATTGCCCCACAGCCCTCTCCACGGCTCCTCCCACACCCAGTGTGGCCCAGAGGCCAGAGGCAGAGCCTGAGAAGATGGCCCCTAGGGACTCAGGAGCACCAACCCCCCTTTGTATAGATGGGAACAACTGAGGCCAGACAGGAAGTGACGTGCATACAGAGCTGATTGCCAGAGCCAAGGTGTGAACTCAGAGCTCCTGACACCTGGCCCAGTGCTCCTTCTTCTCAGCCAACATTCTCCACCCCAAGCCCCAGGGAACCCCCTGGAGAAGGAGCCAGGCAAGCCCCACACAGCTGGAGAGGGGAGAGCTGGGGGAGGCCAGGAACCCGTCTGAGTGGGTGTATCGGGGCCCATCCCCCCGCCACCCTTCCACCGGGGCACACTCGGTGGCCTTTTCTGGCCGATCGGCACAAGCACAACCCTCTGGGGTGGGTGGGGTGGGTGGTTACCTGTCTCCCCACTTCACTGTTGTGTAGACGCATCAGTTTATTGGCTTGGGATCCTGTTTTTTTCACCTTCATAGGAGCATCGGAAAACTTGGCCCCCATGAGGAGCCCGTAGCTGAGGTTGTCCGCACATCCTCCCCAGCGGTTCCCGGGCCCGGGTGGCTCACCTGGGACAGGGCCGCAGGAGCAGCCAGGCAGGTCGCCGGAGGTGCAGGCCCGGGCGATGGCGTGGCTGATGGTGGCTGCTGACAGCGCATACACGAAGGCGGACTCCCGGGTCCCTGTGGGAAGGTGCCTGTCAGCCATGTGGGGTGATGACCTAGAGATAGCACCCAGCCCAGGCCTGAGGCCTCTTCCTGGGCACCCATCTGCTCTTCGGAGGTCCGGTGGGGCCAGGGGCTGCACGCAGAGTGGAACAGGTGCAGGACAGAGCTTGGGCCATTAATCTGTCACCCCTACATCCTCCCACAAACACACTAGCTGACACGCACACACTCACATGCACACACTCACATACACACACTCACACACTCACATGCACACACTCACACACTCACATGCACACACACTCACACACACATGCACACACACTCACACACACACACGCACACACATACACACACTCACACACACACACTCACATACACACACTCACACACACACACTCACATACACACACTCACATACACACACTCACATACACACACACGCACACACACATGCACACACATGCACACACATGCACACACACACACTCACATACACTCACTCACACAGGACAGCAGAGCCGCCCACGCACTTGGCACACCCTCACGCCCACACACTTATGCTCCCGGACTTGCCCTGCCTGCCCCGCACACAGCGTTCGGGCTGCTTTAGAGAGATGAAGGCGCTGTCCCTTCACCCGCAAAGAGCTCATGGTCCGATGGATGGGCAAGGTGAGCATTCAAAGAGCCCACTGTGGGTTGAAATGTTTCCCCCACAAGATCTGCTCAAGCACTAACCCTTTGTGCCTGTGAATTTGACCTTGTTTAGCAATAGGGTCTCTGCAGGTGTAACTGAGCTTCGATGAGGTCATACTAGATCCAGGTGGACCCTCATGCCATGACCGGTGTCCTTAGAGGAAGCGGGAGTTTGGAACCAGAGACACGTAGAAGGAAAGGGCCCCTTGACAGAGGCAGAGATCGGAGCGAGGCAGCTATCAGCCAGGGAGCACAAGGGCCACCGGCCGCCAGCTGCAGTGAAGAAGCAGGAAGACCCTCCCCCAGCTC
The DNA here is from genome assembly GCF_014108245.1 of Pipistrellus kuhlii. Classification (NCBI taxonomy): domain Eukaryota; kingdom Metazoa; phylum Chordata; class Mammalia; order Chiroptera; family Vespertilionidae; genus Pipistrellus; species Pipistrellus kuhlii. The sequence goes on from NW_023425595.1 coordinate 35,175,097, forward strand.
CTTCAGACAGAGCACAGCCCTGCCTCCGCCTGGATCTCAGCCTCCTGTGAGACACACATTCCCGTGTGTGAGAGCCCCTCACCCCTCGTTACCGCGGCCCCAGCAAATGGAGGCCCGTGCGCCTCAGCGGTCGGGTGGCATGGCCTTGGCCCTGACTCCATCTCTTTACTAGAAAACCACTGCCCCTTCTCAAGCCTCGGTTTCCTTAACTGTGCAATGGGGCTGAGAGTGCCTACCTCAGGCTGGCTCTAGAGTTCAACCAAGGTGGGAGAAGGGAAGCTGTGGAGTGCTGCACAAACATGAGCGTTCAGCGTGCAGAGCGCAGGTTAGACCCACTGGGGCATTTCTGCCCACAGAAAGTCTCTCTGTTGTACACACGCTCCCCACATCCACCCCAGAAGCCACCTCCTCCAGGAAGTCCTCTCCACAGGTGTTCTTTAGCCCGTATATCACTGTGTGCATCTCACAGCAACTCCAGCCGACCTGGGCTAGCACTACCTGTGAACAGCAGTCTGTCCCAAGGGTGGGTTCCATCGCATTCCCATTCCGGACCCCCCCTCACCCTCCAAGAGCCTTCCTGGTATTGTTCTCTCCTTCATTCGTGCACTGGGGTACAACGTGCACGTGTGCTGTCATTCGGGCTCCTCTGCGCTGGTCTGCTCACTCACTGTGTGTTCATTCATTCATCGGTTCATGCCTAAATACCCAGATCTATGATTAATTCACCCACCCATCCACCCACCCACCCATCCATCCATCCGCACCTCTAACCTTCTGTGTATCCGTCTATCATCCGTCCGCTCACTCATCCACCCATCACACATCCATTCATCCGTCCACCCGTGAATTCCCCCACCTATCTAAACACACATACGTGTGCCTGAATCCCTCCGTCCCCACCTGCGTGCATTCCGCAGGCCCTGGCAGCCCCTGCAGGCTCCCTACCTCTCTCCAGGTCAAGCAGGTAGTTGGGGGCCAGCTCGATGGAGGAGCAGTTCCAGCGCATGTCGGCGAAGGCCCGGCGGCAGGCCTTCATGACCTCGCGGGCGGCGTGCACGACGGTGTGCATGAGCTCCAGGTTGCTGCGGCACAGCTGCACCTGTGCCGACACCAGGCCCTCCAGCTGCTTGCAGTGCTGCGTCTGGTTCAGGGCCAGGGCTGCCGGCGTCTTGGATAGCGCCCTGCGCACCACCGAGAGGCAACATCGAGGAAAGGAAAGACAGGGCGTGAGGGGCCACGTAACTTCCACCCATGTGTCCTACCGGCCCCACCCTCTCCTCAGGGGGCCCTGGAGCCTTTGCCAGAAAGAGCCAGGAAACCAAGAGGCAAAGTTCAGGCCCCAGCAGAAAGATGGCTCCTCCCCCTTCTCCCCACCCTGTGGCCTTGTGCACATCAGGGACCCTTTACTGGGCCGCAGGCTCTCCTTCGTAACAGGATCACAACCGCCATCCTACCTAATCGTTATCATAATTCCCCCAGCAATAAACAGCGTTACAGCCGGGACCCGTTTGGCTCAATGGATAGAGCGTCGGCTTGGGGACTGAAGGGTCCCGGATTGGATTCCGGTCAAGGGCATGTATCGATACCTTGGTTGCGGGCATATCCCCAGTAGGGGGTGTGCAGGAGGCAGCTGATCGATGACTCTCTCTCATCGATGTTTCTAACTCTCTATCTCTCTCCCTTCCTCTCTGTATAAAATCAATAAAATATATATTAAATAAATAAATAAATAAATAAACAGCGTTACAGTCTGAAAGCTACTTGCATTTGTTGCCTTTATTTGGTCCTCTCGCAGCTAGGAGTGAATTCCTTCTTAGTTAACATTCATTCACCATGGAGCATTCACCGTGTGCCGGACACCGTGCTAAGTGCTAATTGTTATGATCATCATCATGATACACAGTAGGAATTAAGCATTTACTAAGTGCACAACATGACTTAGGAGCTTTCCATCATTGCTTCGTCTAATTATTAAACTCCCTTCTTAGGCTGTCAAGTCCCACACACGTGCTAGGGATGGCTGTGAGAGGGTCAAAGGGTCACTCCTTGGGTGATAAGACGGACTTAGCCGCTAACTCGCTGTGCGAGCCGAGGACAGTCACTGTCTCTCTGGGCCTCGGGGTCTGCACCCACACGTGCATTTCCCAGAATGGGTTCCCGTCCAGTAAGACCCTGAAGACAGGGACCCGTGCTCAGGCATCTTCAGGAAACACGACGAACTATGTCCCTGAGAAAGGCTACGGTGAGGCAGCAGGCGTGGTTCTGTGTAACTCCCGGCCTGCGGAGCACAAAGCCCTGAGGGGCGGGCCGGCCTCACCCCTGCTCTGGGAAACACCGGCCCAGGTGTCTATGACCCTGGTGAGGCCACAGGACCCCAGAGCCGCCCAGATCCTGACCCGGGGCAGGGGATTCCGAGACGCCGGGACCCAGGGTCCAGCCTGGATCTGCCTTTCTCCCAGGCCTTCTCTGAAGAGCCGACTCCCCCGGGCAGCACCTCCTCTAAGCGCAGGCGAGAGGGACCCCACAGCCTGGAAGGGGCTCACGTACACTAGCCCCCTGCCTTCCGTGACTCAGCACAGAATCCCCACCTCCCAAACCATGAGCAAGGAGAGGTGTGGGGCACCGGGATGCCAGCGCCAGCACGCAGAGCAGACTTCAGACACGGCTTCTGGTCTCTACGGACCTGTCTGCTCCTGCCTGGCCTGCTGAGCCGCTGAGGTCCGCCAAAGCTGGGGCACCTGAGGCCTAAGTCCCTGCAGCCTGTACGGGGTGAGGGGTGCCCACACAGAGGCAGAGACATTCCCTCAGCGTGACCTGGCGGACGCTGTCCACACACGCGGTCCTAGTCGGCAGAGCCTCTGCGGATATGCATCTCATTCCCGCAACACCCAGAGGGATGGGCTGGGATGAGATTACTATCGCTCCCCACTTTGTACAGAGGAGGACACTGAGGACACCCCGTGCCTGTGTGTGCGGCCTGCAGATTTGGCCTCCCTTTCCGGGGTCCCCTTCCTGCTGGGCTGGGAGCCATCACACTCAGCTGTCCTGAGCTGCTCTGCACTGCACTGCACCTCGCCCAGCTCTCTTTTTCCCCGCGGAGTCAGCCTTCTGCTTCATCACGGGTAGGATCAGACCAGAAAACCGGGGACAGTACCAAGCACGCCGTGGGCACTCCAGCCACATGGCTGCCTCCCTCCAGGTCTTCTCCCTGCGCTCCTGCTCAGGCCAAGAAGTGGGGTAACGAGAGCCCAGCCTTTCCTGGGGAGCTCGGTTCAGGCAAAATTTCTGAATGGTAAGCACTGGGGCTTCCAGGGACATGAGCTCTGTATTTCCGGGGGACCCTGACCCTGGGCCACTCAGCTGATGCTGAGAGGAGGTGCTGTGAGGGACACCGCAGGGAGCATGCTCCCATGCAGGGCTCAGACTGCCCCGGTGGGTGGGTGGGTGGTGGACATAAGAAGATGGAGCCATCCAGGGGTAGGCACAGGAGGGAGCTGGGAGCTGTGGGGCGAGTGGCTGGGACCGGAGGTCTGGGGGGTGAGGAGGGGAGGGACCGGAGGTCTGGGGGGTGAGGAGGGGAGGTCCGCCAGGGGAGTGTGCCGGCTGGGAGACCGGGAGGTGGAAGGCAGTGGATTCCACTCCCAAGGAGGGAGACCCGGTCATCTGGTAATGAGCGGTAATGACCGTATCTAACTAAGTCCCCCTTGGGGAGGTAATCAAGGATTAGGGCGGGAGGCGGGGGAGTTACCCGTCTGGACATCTCCGCCCGCCCGCCTGCCTCATGCAGCAGACCCCTAATTGAAAACATTTTGGTTTGTCTGGGGGTGGGGGGGGGCACGGGGGTGAGGGTGGGAGAGAGGACAGGAGGGGACAGAGAGTTCACAGCAAGGCCTGTGCCAAGGGTGCTGCTGGGGTGGCCCAGGCCTTCTCATTCAGGAGTTGGGGTTCTCCTGAGCATGCCCTGGGTGGGGGGGGGGGAGGAGGCAGAGGCCTGGGTGTCCGTTTCAACTCAGCTGCTCACCCGACATGTCCCCATCCCGCTGTGTGAGTGGGGACAAGGAGCCCCAGAGAAGGCAGGGCCTGCCCGTCAGAGGCAGAGCCGAGCGAGCACCCAGGCCTCCCAGACCCCAGGCTGGGTGCTCCACTCCCACCCGGGAGATGGAACTGAGGCCCCCGGAGGCCGGGCTCATGCTAGGGAACTGGCAGAGCTCAGGCTGGGGTGCAGGTCCCCCAACTGGGCAGCAGCTCCGTGCCTTCTGGAGGCCCCTGGGGCTCCTTCCTGAGAGGCCTGGCCGCTGAGTGAGAGGCAGGCTCGAGGCTGCCCCCCGGGGAGGGGGGGGAGAAGGGAGGGAGGAGGAGTAGCCTTTGTGGGTCCTCCCAGCCAACCTAACACCCTTAGATTCCCAGGAGGCTGGAACCACCTCCCCTGACCCCCACCCAGGGCAGCCAGAGAAGGGGCGGATGGCCCATCTGAGTCCCCCCACACTTGCTGGCCTGAGACTCTCCCAGCACCTGACTTAGGTAGGAGGGGAGGTCGTAGAGGGGCACCCCAAGTTTTTTTTTCCGGTCAGCTGCTTCCCTAAGCTTCCAGGCTCTGTCCCCCTCCCCCATACCCTTCACCCCACCGGGAAACTCAGGCTGAGTCCCAGGTGCCCAACAGGTGGGCATTCCAGGTCACTCGGCCACATCTGGTTTCAGCTCCTGGGTCAAATGGCCCTTTCATCCTTAGCTCACTTTCCAAAACCCAGGGTAGCGTCCCCCTTCTTCCCGCCCTCCCAGGGTACCCCCAGGACAGCTGAGTCTTCCTGGATGAGTCCTCAGCCTCCAGCTGCCCTGTCCTTCCCTGTGGCTGCCTGCGACCAGCAGGCCACAGGGCCAGACAGCCTAACTCCAAACCCCGCCTCTGCTGCCGACTGGCTGTGACGGCCTGTTAGACACTCTCCTCCATTTCCTCTTCTGTTTAATGGGGGTGATAGCAGAGTGCCCCCCCCCCCCCCCGACACACACACACATAGTGGTTGGGAGAGTTAAATGAAACAATATACACAAAGCACTGAGAACTGTGTCGAGCTTGTAGCGAGGTCATATACAGTTGACCCTTGAACAATTTGGGGGTTAGGTGTACCAACACTCTCCCACCCCAGCTCCATGTGCTGCCAGAAATCCGCATATAAATTTTGACTCCCCCAAAACTTAAGTTGTCCCTCAGTATCCATGGGGGATTGGTTCCAGGAGCCCCGTGGATACCAAAATCCATAGATGCCCAAGTCCCACTTTTAAAATGGAGCGGATCAGCCGGGACCGGTTTGGCTCAGTGGATGGAGCGTCGGCCTGCGGACTGAAAGGTCCCCGGGTTTGATTCTGGGCAAGGGCATGTACCTTGGTTGCGGGCACATCCCCGGTAAGGGGTGCGCAAGAGGCAGCTGATCGATGATTCTTTCTCATCGATGTTTCTAACTCTATCCCTCTCTCTTCCTCTCTGTGAAAAATCAATAAAATATATTTTAAAAAATAAATAAATAAAATGGAGCGGATCAATGCATACAGTTGGCCCTCCACATCCGTGGATTCCCAACTGCAGTTGGAAAACAGCAGTTATTCACTGAAAAAAAAATCCATATATAAATGGAACTGTACAGTTCAAACCTGTGTTGTTCAAGAGTCACCAGTATACACACACACACACACACACACACAACTGTTGTTCTTCTTAAACTCTACTCCTTCTCCTGCTTCCCCCTCTATCTTCAGCTCCAGAGAGTTTAACCACTAGGAAGAGTTTTGGCTTCCTGGAGCAGGTCTGCTTGGGTTCTGACCCCAAAGCCACAATGAGTTAGCTGTGTGACCTTGGGTCAGCTACTTAACCTCTCTGTACCTTTGCTCCCTCCTCTGTAAAACGGCAGTGATAAGACTGTCACCTACCTCCTGAATAAAGCTCTCGGCCCTCTGTCTGGGATTTACTAAGAGGCTCCTTTAATTCCTCCTTCCGCTGCTTCCCCACGTACACACGGTCCTGCCTCCATGCTTTTGTCCCGCTGTCCCCCTGGCTAGGGTGCTTGCTTTGCATTCCATCCTTGACCATAAAATCCTATCTCTCCTCCAAAGTCACCTACCCTGGGAGGGACTGACTGGAACACAGCCCAAAGTCCACTTGGCTTGGTTTTTTGTTTTTTTCTCCACATGCCCACCTCCTCCACGAGGCCAGCAGCTCCTTCGGGCAGACATGGAGCTGTAGCCATTTCTGTGGCAGCCTGCGCCTTGGAGTGGGGACAGCGTAGATGCGGGGCTTAGCTGGCAATCTGTCCCAGGCCCTCCCCGGCCACATGCCAGCGTGGGGGCTGTGCAAGCCACACCCTTCTCGGGGCCCACAGTAACCTGGGAGGGATAGCATGTCCCCCACAACGCCGTAGGACCGAGCCCGGTTCAGCCGGCCGCTGCTTTGCTCCTCAGCAAACCCTTTCCCTCTCTGCACCTCAGTTTACGTCTCTGCAAGATGGCGGTGGTGGGCGAGGCGGCGTGGACTCCCTGCTCAGAGGTTCCCGCCCGCTGGGCCAGGGCCAGGCACTGGCAGGAGGAGGGTTGCTGGTTTCTCACAAAAGTAATCAGGAGCAGCTGGGAGGCCCCTGCGCCCAGGCTTCTTCTTCCCAACTAGACACACAGGAAGAGGGGATTCCCCTCTTGAATCATCAATTCATGGGCAGCTCAACCCCAAAAGGAGCAGGGCTGGCGACTTCAGACTATGTGCTGGTGGCCTGGCCACTATCGCCTTGTCTCCAGCGAATCCAAGAACCTTCCACACACACTCCCCACAGCCCCCCTCACCCCTGCACAGCCCCAACAATCTGTCCCCTGCCTGTCTTAGCCGCATGGCTCCCCGCCCCCGACCCCAAACTCCAGACTGAGTCCTGTCGTAGACTCCCGCACAACTCAGGGGACCCGTCCACTCAAAACACGGCCTTCCCATTGTCCCCACCTGCGCCCCCGAGCCTCTGGGGCCAGCCTAGCAAAAATCAGCCCCTGAAAAACCTCTCCAGGGTCTCAAACATGTGTCCCCCACCAGGTGGTCTCTCCCTCCCCCAGTCTGGGCCCCACCACGCCCCCCTGCTCTCTCCAAAACACTTGGCGTTATTTACGGCCTGGGCTTATCTTTCCCAGTCCCCGGTGCAGCTCCTCCAGGACGGGCCTGGCTGGACTCCTCTCTCCGCCCTGCGGGTCCCACAGCCTGCACAGAGCAGGCTGTCCCTTCTGCTGGATGGAAGGGTACCCCTCTCCCACCAGCCCCCAAACCCCCGCCCATGAGCCACTTCCACCTAGAGGGCCACCCTTCCCTTCACACATGCACAGCACCTGACAGTTTACGAGGCTCTTCAAGGGCCACTTCTCATCTGATCTGAGAGGCGCAGATGCTCCCTCCCCATGGACAGAGGAGGACAAGAGCGCCCCCCCCCCCCCCCCGCAGGCTGTGACACTACCTCAGGGTCCCTCAGGCAGGGGTCAGGGCTGTGTGAGGACCTCCAACCAGGAGAAGGAGACTGACAAGGAAGCACGTGCCAACTCGGACCCTCTGATCTGCGCCCCTGGCCCAGGCTCTTTTTCATCTGCCCCGGGGGAGGTCTGCGCAAATCTCAGCTGCCCGGACAGGGTCATCCCCTCGCCCTCCATGCGCTGGCTCGCTCAGAACCCTCCGGCAGCCAAGGACAGACAGCATGGGCAGAGAAGGGAAAGGGGGTTTACGAAGAGTGACTTGCCCATGACCCCCCCCCCCCCCAAGCCAACTTCTCCCCTTTCTGGGGCCCCTGACGGCTCCCCACGGCCCCCAGCCGCCTCTCCCGGAGCCCCCCGTTGCGCGGTCCCCACTCACAGCCACTTGATGCCGTAGCTCAGGCCGGTGTGCAGCGCCAGCGCGAAGAGCAGCGCCTCGCAGACCCGCGGCCTCGCCCTCATGGTCGCCGCCGGGCGCGGGGGTCGCGCCGGGAGGAGCCGCCGAAGCCGCGCCGCTCAGGCCGCCGCCTGCAGTGGGGAGAGGAGAGCGGAGGAGGCGCGGGTCAGGGCGGCTCGGGGCTGGGGCCGCGGCGGGGACCGGGGCGTTTTATTCAAATGACGAGGAAGGGGGGAGGGTCCGGGCCCCGGGAGGCCGCTCCGGCCCCGCACAGACCGGGGCTCACCCGCCCAGAGTCTGGCTCCGATTAGGCGCCACTGGAGCCTGAGTGCGGCCGCGGGCGTGTCCACCCGCTTCTTTGCGCCCCTCCGGCCGGGACCCGCACCCCGCGGGCAGGAGGGAAAGGGGTGACGGGGCCAGAGACACCGGAGACCTGGCGGAGAGGGGCTGGGAGGGGCGGGGACACAGCGAGAAGGAGCGGCGCTCAGAGGCAGAGCCTGGAAGACACCACGGAGCGGAGTGGAGCCGGGACAGACGCGCGGAGATGGGAAGGGACCGAGAGAAGAGGACGCGAGCGAAGGGTGTCGGGCGGAGGCCCGGGTGGTGGTGGGAGGGGGGAGAGGGGGAATGTCAAAGATTCTGAGCCCCAAAACTGGTTTCTTATCTCCACAAAAGCAGTTATTATACGATGGCTCTGCTGGTTTTCCGTTCCCATCGTGCCTGGGGATACAATTGTGACCCCAGTTGTGATAACGTTAGATCACCTAACAGGATCGCCTTTGCTCCTTCCGGCAGCCAGGCCAGATAGGTCCCATCCCTGCCCCCATAGCCCAGGTGAGAAGGCTGGGGATACGAAACGGGGCTGTTCAGCCTAGTGAGCGCATGCCCACACGCCCTGTTCTATGTCCTCTCGGTCGCCCGGTGAGATAACGGACTATGAGAAGACAGGGACATGCAGGCTTGCTCTGGGCGTCCGTTTCTCAGTCTGTGAAGGGGGCGGTGAGACGTGGGATGCCAAAGGTCTCTGTACAGTGGGGGCTGTTCAGGATGCCGGTCTCCCCAAGTCCCTCGCCGGTCGTCCCCCTTCGGAGGTTTCCGTGGTGCACAGGCCAGAGCCCAGGCTGGGCAGACTGGCCTTGGCTAAGCGGGGAGGCGCACCGGGCCGGAGCAATGCCGCCTCCCGCCGCCAGGCGGCGTCCTGGGGCCGCGGAGCAGCCGCTACCCCTGCCGCCTGCAGGCCCCAGAACCGCTTTCTCCAGCTTTTCTTCTTTTTTCTTCTCTCTTCTCCCACCCTTCCCTCCCGGACTTCATTCTTGCCTCATTAACTACCTTCCCAGCTTCTCCCAAATTTGCCAACACCTGGCGTTCGCCTGGACAGATCCACAGCCCCAGCCCCTTCCTTTCCCTCCCACCCCCCACCCCGGGGAGGAGCAGAGACAAAGGGATTCCTTCCTAAAGGGTCTGGGGAGTTGGAAAAAGGAGGCGCCCGCCTTGGTGGGGGAGCTTTGGCGGGAAGGGAGCGCTCTCATTTCGCTGTGTGCGTCTGGACAAGCCCTCCTCCATCACCCCCAGCCTCAGTCTCCCCCTCTATCAAAACAAGCGACTGGGCTTCGGGGCGCATCTCCTGGGGTCCTTCCAGCCTCCCAGCAGCCTGGGGGTGTTTGAGCTCCCCTCCACTTAGGTTTCCTCTCTTCCATAGATATACATACACCTGTGTCGTTTGCACATGTACCTGTGTGCCTCCAACACACACAGATTTGAAACACCCCTGTTTTCTGGAGCCTTCCGCTAGATCCCGGAGGAAGACAGGGGGAGAGAACCCCGAATTAAAGGTATTTTCTCCTTCGCAGAGCGTCCGGCCAGGCGCCTGACACAGAGGTGCTGACTACATGCAGGCGAGTCCAGGCTGGGGGTCTCAGCAGGACTCCCAGTGCAACGGAGCTCGCTCCTCCCGCCCAGCCTGCGTTCAAACCCTTTGTCTTCCTGGCCTTGGAAGTGTACCGCATTTCTGAGATCGAGAGGAATAGTGGCTGGATGGGGGGGGGGGGGGGGGGGGGAGGAATCAAGTCTCCAGTCACCGTCTCTTCGCCTCCACCCTTCCCAAAGTGTAGGCTACTCTCCCCACCCCCACCCCCACCCGCCCCGCGTTCCAGGGTGGGAGGGAGCCAGGGGCTGCGCGCGGAGGGAGGAGAGGGAAGACTCCCAGTGGGGTGTGCATGCTCAGCCCTGCTTGCCCAGGGAGAGGAGTGGCCGCCCGGACCCCCAGCACACTGGGACCCAGCCTCCAGCTCCTCCGCCCTCTCCGAGCTGCCCCGGGGGCCCTGGGCCTCTCTCTCCGCCGCCCCAGCACGTCGCCGGGAAGGCAGTGCCTGGCCAGGGCCTCTGGGTGCTGACGGACTATTCCTGTCCCGTGTTCACGCGTCCAGGACAGCCGCTCAGGCCGGGCCGCTGGGTCACCCTCAGCCTATGCCCCGCGGGTCAGGGCGAGCTCGCCTCCCCAGCCCCGGCCGCCAGGGGGCGCTAAGTGGGCGCTCAAGGTAGGACAGGCTGCTGCCTCCCGTATTGGGGGACTTGGGACAAGTCCCCTCCTCTTCCCAGGTCCCCGGGCCCCAGCCTGGGGGTGGGATGGGGTTTGGGTAAGTTCCCTCTCAGTTCCAGTGGTCCCGTAAGACATCCACTTGCCGCGGGCAGCCCCCATGGCCCGACCCGACCCCTTTGCTTTGGGCCTGGCGCAGAGCTTCCCCAGGGGCCGGGCGCTTAGTGGGCCCGGGTCTAAGCTGCGCCTTTGGAGAGATGAGCGGTCCTTCCTCGTCCCACTGAGAATAAGTCCAAGGTGCCCGAGAGACGTGGCCGCCGGGCTGTGCACCCGGGGCTCGGCGAGGGCAGCAGCTGCAGCCCCGCTCCAGCAGGTGGTCAGAAGCCCGGGCTCCGGAAGACCCCGGACACCCCGCTGCTGGGGCGGCAGCCCCTCCGAGCCGGGCCGGCGGGGACGTGCGGGGTCTCTCCCTCCGGGAGGAGCGGCTCCGGGAGGAGAACCAGAGCCGGTGCCGCGCGGGGGACAGGGTGTCCGCGCCGCGCGCTAGGCGGGCGCCCGCGGGGCCTGCGCCTCCGGCCGCGCAGCCCGAAGCGCCGACCCCGCCGCGAGCCGGGCGACCCGGGGCGACCGCTCCAAGGTTCAAGGTTACCTGCGATGTGCGGCGAGGCCGGGCCGCACCGGCCTGGGCCCGGGCCGCCCGAGGGCTGGGAGGTGGGTCTGCTGCGCCGCGGACGGTTCCCCGGGGTCCCCGCGAGGCCGGCTACGTTGGAAGTGGGAAGGGTGGGGTGGAGGAACGCGGGGTGCTCCCGACTGCCCCTCCGAGCCGGCCCTGAGCGCCTACGGACGGTGCAGGGAGGAAAGCACCCCAGCCCCCGGAGGTGGGAGGTGCGGGGCTCCTGTGAGAGCCCGGCCAGATGTGCGGGCTGCTCCAGATGTGCCTCCCAGCCCGGACAGGGCTCTCCTCCCCACCCCCAGCCCGAAGCTCAGGTCCGTAAACACACTCTCCCCGCCGCAGCCGCCGCTGCTGGGACCGGGCTCACCCGCACCCCCAATGTGGTGAGAGCTGCGTGGTTCTCTGCCTCCGGCCACACACCCTCCGCCGCGGGGCCCGAGTCCCCCACCCCCGGGATGGCTCGGGCATGACCTCATCCGCGGGCGGACTGGGAGGGAGGGAAGGGGCGGCGGGGGGCCCGGGCCGGGAAAGGCTCGCTCGGGACGCGGGAACCGCACAGGCCACCCCCATCCCTCACCCGCGGGCCGCCCGAGCCCCTGGCCCCGCGGCTGCGCTCCGGAGGGGAAGGGTGGACAGGGTTGCTTACCCGGGAGGGGTTGCCCAACGGAGTCGCGCAGTCGTCCCCCTCGGACTCGGCCGCTCCCCACCCACCCGAGCAGATCCCCGCCGGGCACCCACCCGCTGCCCTGCCCTCAGTCCCCGCTCACCTCCTGGGCACCCGCTGGCTGGCCGCGCCCCGAGGGGCCGGCGGCTGGGGCTGGCGGAGGAGCGGCGAGCGCGGCCCCCGGCGCTCTCGGGGCTGGGCGGGCGGGGAGGGCGCCCTCCGGGCCAAGCCGGGGGAGCAGGGCGCCCGCCGGGGTCCTGGCAGGCGGTGGCGGCTCGGGCCCCGCGGAGACCCCGCTGCGGGCTCAGGCTGCTCTGCGCTCCTCTCCGTTCCCGGGTCCTGCGCTCCCCCGCGCGCCCTTCTCTCTCTCCCTCTCTCTCTGGTCCTGGCCGGGCACGGTCTCCGGCGCGGGCCGCCAGGCGGCTTTATAAGGCGCGGCCGCCGCTTTGATCCGCCCACGTCAGCGCGCCGCACCCCACCCGGTGGCTCCCGCCGCGCGCGGGGGGCGGGGCGGGTCCCCGCAGAGGCCACAGCCCCGGCGGAGCGGAGGACCCCGCACCCCGCTCAGCTGTAAAGAGGGGACTGACTAACCACAGGTAAGGCAGGTTTCTAACCCCCGAAGCAAGTCCCACAAAGAACCCCAACACGTCTAGTTTAGCCGAGGAGGAAGCCACGGCTCAGACTCAGGGGATGTCCCGCATCTGGAGCCGGGGCGGGCATCACTGGGTGTGCAGCTTGGGTGCAGGGATCTGAGAGCTGCGTGGGCGGTCCAGTCAGTCCTTCCTGGGGCCATTTCCCAAGGCCTCTGGTTCCAGACCTGGGAAGGGATCGCCATCCTGAGCTCTGTCTGCCGAGAAAGGAGGCGCAAGGGCTCTGAGCTGGGAAGCGCGCTCTAAACCTTAGGCGCCAAGGAAGCAGGTAACTGAGCCTCTGGGATGCCAGTGGGGGAAGCCTTTGACCACCTTGCCAACCCTGCCCCTCCCCCGCCCCACTCCTCCAGGGGATCTCCAGCGGAGGACTGGCTTGCAGAAGCTAAAGGGGACTACATTGGTGCCTCCTGGCCTGGGGCTGGCGCTGGGCTTCTGGCTGGATGACTGCCCACCTTCCTAACCCCCGACCTTGGCCTTCCTGGCTGAGGACACAGGTTCCTCCCCATTTTGCTGGGTCAGTTTCTGAGGTTTACACGGCTTCCAACTCACCCTAGCCCCAGGGTTCTCAGTCCCAAGGAAGATCCAGGTCATTAGCAGAAGATGAAGCATACACGTCATGGGAAGGGGCTTGTCTCTGGCCCTCCAAACCGCCTGGTACGCCTTTCCCCATTCTTTGCCCATGAAGTGCCACCAAACCAGGTCCCTTTCACATACAACACACACACCTGCGTCCACAGAGCCCACTTCGGGCTCTCAGCCATACAAGTGCCCTCCGCCAGTCCATCTCGCACACAGGGCTGGGGCACATCACCCCACAAATGGACGCAGACGGGAAGTACTTGCATACACCATGTGCCCACACACTCTCAACAGCCCCTAGGAATGAAATGGCCATACACATCTTCGAGATGTGGCAAATACGACTGCCCCCAACCAGTTTGTGCACAAGGACACGTGTGCTTCCATGCATACACACGGCTTCCAAGCGGGCAACACCAAGTGCACATATACTCCTGCACAGAGTTACAGGGATGTCCTTGTGAGCACATGGACGTTGTGAGCACATGCAATCTGGTGTAAGAGCATCCAGGAGCCCTGTCTCTTCTCCCCGGGCACTGGGGCCAGTAAAGGCTGTGGGAAGCCAATGGTTATAAAAGCTTCGGGAGAGCGGTGGGCTTTGGATAAGGCATCTAAGAAGGGGCGGGTTAGACAAGGTGACTGCACCCAAGAGGCTGGGGACCGAGGCCTCTAGGGGTCAAGAGCCCTTAGCTCTTCTGCCCTAAGACACCCTGGACCGCACAGCCAGAGGCATTGTAGATGGCCTCTGTCCAATCGGATGCACCCTCCTCTAGGTCTAGCAGTCTGCTCACTCGAGAAGCTCAATCAGTTGCCTCCACACATTTACATACGCCGTCCTTTGGCCAGAAATCTACCCTGGCTCCCAGCTGGAGTAGGCACACAAGGCAATTTGGAGTCACATAGACTTGGGTTCCAATACTGAGTGCCCGGTTTTATGTTTAGCTGTGCGATCTGGAGCAACTTGCTTGAACTCCCCAGAGCCTTCGTTTCCTCAGCCATAAAGTGGGAATAATACCATCCCGTCAGATCCTTTATGTCCTCCAGGATGGGGATTATTACCCCCATTTCATAGATGTGAAAGCCGAGCTGGCCCTGGCTTGTGTGGCTCCGTTGGTGGGGTGTCCTCCCAGGCACCAAAAGGTTTCTCGTTAGATTCCCGGTCAGTTCAGGGCACAGGCCCGGGTTTCAGGCTCAATCTCCTGTACGGGGTGTACAGGAGGCAGCCAATCTCTAAAAATCAATAAAGCATGGGAGCTGATATTTGAACCCAGATCTTTCTGGCTGCGAGTGCATATAGCTGGTGGGTCCCATTGACACCGGAGTGAAGGATAGTGACTTTCGATGGTTTTGAGAGGGAAGCCAGAAGATCCCAGGATTCCTGAAATGCAGCCCTGGCCCTCACTGAGCTCCTCCCAGCTATAATATTATACTTTGCTCTGTCTCCAGAATCAAGAGCTAGTCCTCAGCTGGGCCTGGAGCAGCCCTGCCCTGGGCACGGGAGACCTGGGACAAGGGTCGCCCCCCTCCCCCTTGTACCCTAGGCTCTCCATCCGTCTAAGAGGGAGTGCTTTACCATCTCCGACATCCAGGTATTCCCCAAGACACACGTGAGAGGAATTTTTATTCATTGTTAGGACCAGCTGACCTTTCCTTTCCCTGTTCCTCCCCTTCCTTCTGTCCAGGCCTTCTTAAGGGTTGCTGTGTGTCAAGCCTATGCTGTCTACCTGGCCTGCAAGCTTCCCTCAGAGGGAGGAGGTTTTGACCTGGGCAGGGGAGGCACACTCTTAGGTGCTGTGGATATTAATGTATTTGCCTTCTCTGTTACCCTTGGTGATTCTGGTTACCTCGTCGCCCAGATGTGCTGGGAGCTTCCTGTCCATGGACTTCTCAGCCCCTGCCTGACTGCCATTGGTCAAGAGCACACACCTTTATACCCCCACCCCTGCACACGAGGGGCACCCAGGCTGAAAGAACATGGTGGGGGGGGGGGTCCGAGGAACCCGCAGTTTCCTTTGCTGTGCTGACCTCTATGGACAACCTCTATCCACCTCAACTTCCCTCTCTTGGGGCCAAGACCTTGGTGGAGATGGGTAGGGGTGAGTCAGCTGTCTCCAGAAGCCCTGGATGGGGGTGGGGAGTGGCAACCTGGTTGTATTCTTAGCCCCATCATAGTTTGCTGTGTGGTAGCAGACCATTGTTCTCCCTCTCTGAGCTGTAGTCACCCCATCTGTAAGTGAGGGGGTTAAACTAGGTAACCCCAAGGACTTTCTTGCTCCAGAATCCAAGTCTTGGGTCTCGACCCTTACCTGTGTCATAGGATGCCATGAACATCACGGACACAATGAGACTGAAGGGGGCTTTGTAGAAAAGCCTTCCGAGTCAGGCAGGTGAACAGCGGGTCTGGGCAGAGCAGCCCAGGGGTTGGGGTGCCCCATGAGGCCAGAGCTTCCAGGCAAGGGGGAGGAGGATCCAATAGCAGCAGGCATGTCCTTACAGCACCGGGGCCTGGGCCCCAGATTCTCCTCCTTCGCTTACCCACTGTGAGCCCAGGCAAGCCAGCCAGCGATCTTTGGCTTTGTAATCTGTACAGTGGGAAAAACCGCTACACCATTCATTCCCTCCCAAGGTTCCTGGAAGATGACATTGAGGGAAAGAAATAACATTGTTGACCAAGCACCTGTGGGCCAGGCAGTTTCTGTGCCTGTGGGTGGGACAGGCCTGGTTCTGCAGATGAGCACAGGGAGCCCAGGCCTGACTGGTAATTTTTGCGAGATCTCGTATCATAGTCAGTGAGCGCCAGAGCCTGCTGCAAACCCAGTGCTGAGGGCCGCCGAGCCTCTGCCAGGAGGGTTAGTTCTCCTCCTCTGTTCCTGAGGATAAGCAATTGTCTGACAGGATCAGGGACAGGCTAGAGGGCCAGCCCAGAGGGTTCTTTCCTGGGTGCACATAACAAATGCCACCTATGGTCTCTACTGAGGGCGTCACCTCTGAAAGACTGCTTTCAGTTCCCGGTTGTTTCATTGTGGTGCTAGCTGCTCAGGAGACAATGTTTGTGTGTCTCGGGCCTCTTTCAATTCCAAGAAAGAAAGAAACTCAGCCAAAACCAGTTTGGCTCAGTGGATAGAGCATCGGCCTGAGGACTGAAGGATCCCAGGTTCGATTCCGGTCAAGGGCATGTACCTTGGCTGCGGACACATCCCCAGTGGGGGGTGTACAAGAGGCAGCTGATCGATGTTTCTCTTCCATTGATGTTTCTAACTCTCTGTCCTTCACCCTTCCTCTCTGTAAAAACTCAATAAAATATATTAAAAAAGAAAGAAAGAAACTCAACACCAAGTAGCTTACACATAAGAGAACTGATTGGCTTATGGCTGGGGGAGAAATTAGGGCTTGGGGCTGGTGATGGGGCTCCGGTGCCCCCCAGAAGTGCTGTCTGAAACTCATTTCTGCTTCTTATGGCTCTTTGAGCTGTTGTGGGCCTCATTCCTCCCCCCTGGTATGTAGCCATCAGCAGCCTCAGTTCACAATTCCAGGAAAATGAGAACTTCTATCTCCCTGGGTTTCCGTCTCTGTCCCAGGGAAGGCAGCTGATTGGCCTGCTTGAGTCACATGCCCTTCCGTTGATTGGCAGCAGTTATTGTCATGGGGAGGGAGCACTGGGAATGGCCAGCGGGCGGTGCCTGGGGGAGATGAATGGGCCAATGGGACTTGAGTCTAGGTTGGCAGTTCCTTTTACAGTTGGGCTTACACATCTCTGATATAATACCGTCAGTGTTTCTACCAGTACACCTGGGTCTCCCCCTGCACACACACACACACACACACACACACACACACACACACACGGACAGAGAGATCCACCATCCTCAGTGCCTCTTCCCACAGAGAGAGAAGCTGAGGTTGAGAGAAGAGAGCCATTTGTCACCGGTCTGAACTCTTCCTGGGGCAGGCCAGTGAGGTAGCTCTTTAACGACACCAATTCCTTGCAGCCCAGGACACACACACCCTTTAAAATGTGACTCCATTCGGAGATGAAGCCTACTTCCCCGCCCTTTATCTGGGCCGGCCTCGTGACTTGCTGGGACCAGTGCATGCAACCGGAATGGAGCTGCACACGTTCTGAAGCCCAGGCCTCAGGGGCCTTGCAGCTTCTGCTCTCACCCCCTTGGAGCCCGGCCCAGCCCAGCCTCATGCCAGAGCCCAGGCTGGACTACTAAATAGTAAGAGGCCAGTGCCGAGCGAGGCCCTGAGGCCAAATCGAGAGAGGCCCAGCCGGCCCACCGTCCCAGCAGAACCCCGACCTGGCTGACCCTCCGGTCACATGCAGCCCTGTGAGCGAGCCCGGGGAGATCAGAACTGCCCCGTCAGCCGCTATATTTTGACAGGATGTGTTCCATAGCCAGAGATACCTGAATCGGCCAGGCTTAAATAGCTAGAAAGCTAAAAATATTTAGCATTTGCCTAAGACCATTTTTAGAATTTCAAAGCCTGGCCACTCACCCTGTCATACTCCTGACGTTCTGGCCATCGGAGCCACTAGAAATGTCTCCATTGCTCTGGGAATAGCATGCCGCCAGCGCCTGGGTCTGCTCACCTACACTGCATCCCTGCTGCTCCCTCAGGGCCAGAGAACAGCGGTGGCTCCAAAGTTGCCAAATGAATGAGTGAATGTCCTCCCCTAGCCTCTGCTTGCAAAGCCCCTCCACACACACACACACACACACACACACACCCCCGGGAAGGGAGCTCCCTCGTGAGCAGCACCAGGCCCTCCACATGTCCTTCCCTGAAACCACACTTGTCCCTCTTGTCTTCTCTTAAGCTGTTCCTGGTGCTGCGAGTGGCCTTCCCCACCCCCAGCCACATGACAACCCCTCCCCCAGCCTCTTCCATTAGGTCCCAAACTTTTGACATATGTGTACCCCTTCTATAATTTTCGTAACGCTGAGTACCCCTCGTACTCATGAGAACGTAGAATTAGGCGCAGCTAAGCACGGTGCAGTGCATATCCCCACCAAACTCGGGTGCAACGCGTATCCCCACCAAACTCTTCCCGTACCCCCGGGGGTACGCGTACCACACTTTGGGAAACACTGCGTTAGGAGGTGCCTCTGCTTACGGGAAAGTTCTCCTCCATCAAGAGCAGAGATCTATGTCTCCCCTGTGGCCTGGCTCCTTTCCTGGGTCCTCTTTTTCTATAGGACAGCTTTGGTATCATCACAAAGCAGCACAACCTCCCTTAATAGCAAATCCAAATCCATGAACATAGAACGCCAGCCACAAGCATAATCTTTTTTTTTTTTTTTTTTTTTTTTACAGAGAGGAAGGGAGAGAGATAGAGAGCCAGAAACGTCGATGAGAGAGAAACATCGACCAGTCGCCTCCTGCACACCCCTCACTGGGGATGTGCTCACAGCCAACATACATGCCCCTGACCAGAATCGAACCCGGGACCTTTCAGTCCGCAGACCGACGCTCTATCCACTGAGCCAAACCGGTTTCGGCGACAAGCATAATCTTGTGGGAAGGGTTCCATCAGGGCCTAAAAGGAGCACGGGCTCTGGGATCGACCCCACCTCTGGATGGCCTGGGGAAAGACTTCCTGTCTCCGAACCTCAGTCTTCGCATCTGGAAAATAGGAGGAGTGAAATTTACCACCTCGGGCCGCTGTGGGGCTCACAGAGATGATATATGTAAAATGCTCTGCATGTAATCAGATAAAGGTCAGTTCCTCTTCTGCGGGGGACATAAGCAGTTCCAGATGGCGAGGCCATTTGCACTTAGCATGCACGTCTATATAAATAATGTGCGGATGGGGGAGGGGTGGTCAGGTGGCTGGGGATGAGGGAGACCACTCCCTGCAGCAGGAACAGCTTAAGCAAAGACTAGAGGGACACACGTGGTTTCAGGGAAGGGTAAGCAGAGGGCCTGGAGCTGCTGGCATCAGGAGCGACAGGAGGGAACATGACGGGGGAGGAGGACCGGCCCCTGCCAGGGAGGGATCTGAATACTGGGCTAAGGAGCAGGGGCTTTGCCAAGGGGGCCAGGGAGGAGGTCTGAAGCCAAAAGGGTGAGGTCAGGTGCAGGATAGCAGTCTGGGCAGATCTGGGGATAGATTGCGAAGGGGGCGGGGAGAGAGTCTCTGAGAACTTGAGAGGGGAGAGTGGGGGTGTGAGCCAGAATGGCTTAGGCCAGCGTGGGGAGGGGGAGCCTAGCCACTCAGTGTGAGGACAGCCATCATGGGAAGCAGGGCCCCTGAGCCTCTGTCCTGGTACCTCCACTCTGGGTCTTTGGCCCAGGCCCTGTGTAAGGAGCACCTTTTCTGCCCGTTGAGTCTAAGAACCGGCTATGAGGAGGCCAGCGGAGAAGATCTGGGCCAGATCTGCAGTCAGAGTGGGGACTAACCTTACCCTTTTATCTGTTGAAGACGCCGAAAAGTCCCTTTCCAGATTTGCTCATTTCAGGAACTGTCCTGGCCCCTGAGCTGAGCTGTACAATTATTCTAAGCTTTGCCACAGCCATGGGCTCCTTTAAGAGGTACAGCTGCCTTGGGAGGGAGCGAGGCTGGGCAGGGGTGATTAGTCCTATTTTTAAGATGGGGAACCCTAGGCCCAGAGAGGGGAAGGGAGGTGCCCAGGACCACACAGCAGATGTGTGGCACAGCCGGGCTGGGACCCAGACGTCCTGCCTCCTGCTTGCATCCTCTCCTCTTTCCACAGCACCGAGGGGCTGGGCGAGGCGTTCTCCGGGTGAAGAGTGAGGGGAGCCAGAGGGAGGTTGACAGGCATCAGCAGACAACACTTAACCCAAACTGACAATTTAATTGTGAAAATGTGGACGAGGTACAGTTATGTGTAAGGAAATCCAGACGGCCTGGGCCCCTGGGGAGCCTCGACCAGCACCCCGGTTGCTGGGGAAACAGAGAGGGTTGGGGATGATGTCAGTGGGCTCTGAGGCTGAGGTATGGGGGATGGGCTACCAGCCACCTTGTTGGGACCAGATGGGCTGCCGGGCTGGCCATGGGCTATCATCCTCGTGGTTAACTCCTTCCCTTACACCTGGGCAAAGGGGAGCTGGGTGGTGACTTGTCCAAAGTCACAACTGGGGCTCAGTGACTGAGCTTCCCTCATTTGGGGGGTCACCCATGTCTATTCACCCCACAGGCTGTGGACACCTTAAGCACAGGGCCAGGTCAGGGTCACCTGTGAGTCCTGTGCCCAGCACAGAGTCTTGCAAGGAGCAGAGCTCAACTCTGCAGCGAAGGCTGCTTGGCCCTTTAAGAATATATATTTTATTGATTTTTTTACAGAGAGGAAGAGAGAGGGATAGAGAGTTAGAAACATCAATGAGAGAGAATCATCGATTAGCTGCCTCTTGCACACCCCCCACTGAGGATGTGCCCGCAACCAAGGTACATGCCCTTGACCGGCATTGAACCGGGACCTTTCAGTCCGCAAGCCGACACTCTATCCATTGAGCCAAACTGGTTTCGGCTGCTTGGCCCTTTTATAAATGGGGGTGAGGCTGCTTTGGGAGGTGACGCTTGTTGAGTTCATAGAGCTTTAGAGGAGGAGCACCAAGCACTCATCACTGAGCTCAGAAAGGGCAGGTCACCAGGCCAAAGTCACCGGCAGTCTGGGGTGTTGCTGGGCTGACCCTAAGTCACGGCCCACAGACATGACAACGTACACAATCCTTACCCAGGGGGGAGTGGCCCCTCTCACGGCCGACCCCTCTGCTCCGGGCCAGGGATCTGGGCTTGGGTAAGCCCCCACTGTCTGAAGTGTTTTCCCAGAATCCCTAGCTCCAGCTCCGAACATCAAAGCACCAATAGCAATGACAACAATCACCCTTAGCACAGCCTCCACCGTGTACCAGGCTCTGGGCTAGCCCGCTATGCTCCCGATCTCAGATACTGACAACACTATGAACTGGGAGTTACTGATCTCATTCTGCCATCTAGAAGATGGAGGCTTGGGGGGTGGGGGTGGGAGGGGTGTCTACCTTCCCACCTGCACAGTGAAGCTGGGACCCACACCCCAGACCACTCTGCATCTCTTCCCTGGCTCTTAGATCATCCACAGTGCTCCTCGGGGAGCGGGAGGCCGAGCGTGGCCTGCTCTGTCTCCCTCCCACTTCTGATGGCAAAAGCATTCCCCCCTTCTATCGCCCTCACGTTCTGAGGTTCTGTTGAGGCTGCAGTCATAGAGCCCAGGGCCCTACTCGAAGGGTACTCTGAGCTCAGCTTCCTCCGATGTCATATCTATGCCCCAGGGAAGGTGTAAGGCCCAAAAAGAGAGAAAAGGAACAGGAGGTGTTCCAGATGGGGGAAGGGACATAGGCAATGGCTCAGGGGCTAGAAGGGGCAGGGTGTGATGTGGGGGGACAGCGAGCAGTCTGTAGGCCAGGGGACAATGCTGAAAGGCTGCCTCACTCGTCCTTCAGTTGGTGAGATACGCAAATGACTCTGATGCCTCCCTCACAGCCCAGCTCAGAAGCTAAAGCCCACGGCCCCTGGGTCCCAGGGCAGAAAAGCCCAGCCCTGACTTCCAGCCACAGGGCGAGCAGCGAGCAGGCTGCACACTGTCCTGACGCTGTTGGCTCCACTCAAGTGTGGGTGTGGTGGGCAGAGCCCCGAAAGCAAGGTGGTTGGGGTCCATGGGAGGGCTTTTGTTTCCTGCTTTGTGGTTAAGTGAGCAAAACGTGCAGAAGGTCAGGGTGAAGAAAGTGCAAAAGGATCGGGAGACAAAACGACCGTTCACCGAGCAGCTTCTGTTTCCCTGAAGCACGTGATGAATTTCAGCTCAGCTCACAAGCTCCCAGAGAAACAGGAGGAAGGAGCATCGCCCCACTTCATGGAACCCAAAATTAGCTCAGAGAGGAGGCTATGTCTGCCCGTGGTCACACAGCCAGCAGGTGACAGGGCTGCAATTTGAACCCACTCCACTCGTCCTAAAGCTCATGCTTTTCTACAACGCCACGTTACCCTGCAGAGAGGAGGAAAAAAAAGAGAGAGAATGAGGGTGAGATAGAGAGAAGCCCAGCGGAGGGAGGAGTCACACGGGGAGGAAAATAAATGAGGCAAAAATAAAAAGCAAGAGTGGAAAGAGCATGAGGCCACGGCGGAGTCCTGGAGCTGGTCCTCTGGGAGTGGCTGAGGGTGGGGACAGCCCAAGACTGGCTCATCAGCCCAGGAGCCAAGAACCACACTTGGCCTGAGACCTAGTGGAAAAGCTCTCACCTCCATATACTGAAGAGGGGAAGCCAGCAAGGGGGCCGCAGGGTCTGCCCGGGAGGACAGGAGCAGACCTGTTGGCCAAGGGGCTGCCAATCAAGGCTGTTCGCACCTCCTCCAGCTCCATAACCACCGTGGCCACTCCAGCTGGCAGGCCCTGCTCCCGGGTGTGCAGGGAAGGGTGATGGTCAGGCCTTCCTGGATACCAGTTGTCCTGGACCCCTTAACGTGGCCTGTACGTGGGGTGGCTGTATGGTTTGTTGTCCAAACTGGGGCACTAGAGAGAGAGCAGGGACAACGGGCATAAGTGGGTACTTATGGCCCCAGCCTTGAAGGCCCTGCATGGTCAGCCCGGCCTGTTTCTGCTGTGGCTGCCCCCTTAGCTTTGCCCATTCTGGCCTTCCTCTCAGACGTGTAGGGCCATCGCCAACACCTCTCCACACCCCTCCATTGTTCCTACCCACCCTCACGCTTCCCCAGTGTTCTTGTTAAGCCATTCAACACGTTGTGTGCTTTTCCTCCACAGCACGGATCACAGTCACAACCATGAAAATAAGTTCTTCAGTGTGTGTGTGACTGTTCTAATGTCTGTCTTTCTCCCTCAGGGGACGGCTGGGTCCGACTTGCCCACTATTGTATCCTGAACACCCAGCCAAGGGCCCCCCACCACCACCACCCCACCCCTGGCACAAGAGAATCAATCAACGCCCAGGGCCCTCATGGTTGTGGGCCACCCTTGTGTTTTGTTGTTGTTCTTTCAAGGAATGCAAGGAGCTGGTCTGGAAGAAAATCCCCTGTGCACCTGGTGGGTACAGCATGCACTTCTGATTCTCCCACAGGCTCAGAGCTCCTGCAGAGAGAGGCATTCCCTTCTGGTCTCTTCCCCAGCCTCTGTGCTAGTCTCCTTCGCTCACTGCTACACCCCAGTTCAGGCTCTGTACTGGCTGTGGGCCTGCAGGAAGGCTCCAGTTGGACTTAGTGATTGCAATGTGTGCCAATCATTGTGGTGGATCACAGAGTCTGAATTGGTAGGAGCCTGGGAGATCATGAGATAAAATATTAATGCTGAGTCCAGGCCCTGGGTATTGTAGGCACAAAACAATATTAGTGTTCCTTCTTTTAGAGATAATCTTGTCCAACCAACCACCTTTCTAATAACATTTTTTAAGTGTACCATTCAGTGAATTTTAGTACTTCACAAAATTGCGCTGCCATCATTACTATTTCCAGAACATTTTCATCACCTCCAAAAGAAACCCCATACCCAATAGCAATCATGCCGCTTTTTCTCCTCTCAAGCCCTAGCAACCATTATTTGATTGATTGACTGATTTGAGAGAGAGAGAGAGAGAGAGAGAGAGAGAGAGAGAGAGAGAGAGAGAGACAGACATTAATTTGTTGTTCCACTTATTTAAGGATTGATTGGTTGCTTCTTGTATGTACCCTGACTGGAGATGGAACCCACAATCTTGGTCAATCAGGACAATGCTCTAACCAACTGATCAACCTGGCCAGGGCTGGCCATCTTATTTTAAATCCAGGGAAACTGAGGCCAAGAGAAGACAATGCCTTATCTAATGCCACATTGTCAGCGAGGGCAGGGCCAGGACTTGAGCTCAGGCCTCCTGACACCCACTCTTCAGGAGTCTGGATTCAGGCAGCGAGTCTGAATTCTCTCCAGCACCCTCAGGCTCTCTGGTGCCTGACATGAACAAGCTATTCAGCAGAGACCTGTTAAATGGAGTCTAACAGGTAAGGCGAGGCTGTCCCATCTTAACTGTTCAGAGCCTTCCCTTGCCCACACGGTGCTGAGGGGTTTTGAGGCACAGGAGACACGTCTAAACATCATTTCCAACTTACACCCCACGTCCTACCATAGCCAGTGTCCTTTCACAGCTGGGATGCCTCTCCCTCCATCAGCACCCCCAAAGGCCCTTCGTAGGGAGGCTTCGGAAAGAAGACAATGCTCTGCGACTGGTGGGATCAGGAAGGTGTGGTGTATTATGAGTTTCTAAAACCAAGTAAAGACACAGCAAAGTAATTTTTCTCCATGATGACATACCATCACACACTTCAAAACCAGTTAAAGACACCTTAAAAGATCTTGCCTGGTAAGTATTAACCCACCCCCCGTATTCACCAGACCTTGCTCCTTCAGATGACCACTTGTTCCGATCAATGGCACACGCACTTTCTGAGCAGCACTTCAAAATGTACGAAGAAGTGGAAAATTGCATCTCTGAATGGTTTGCCTCAAAACAAGAAAAGTTCTATTGGGACAGTATCCACAAATTACCCGAAAGATGGGGAAATGTGTAGCTAGTGATGGACATTACTTTGAATAAAGCACTTTTGATGTTTCTCTTGAAATTATCGCGTTTTCTTTGATTACAAAATCCGAATTACGAACCGGTTAAAACATAATAGTTAATCCGAATTACTAACTGGTTAATAGTTAATCCCCATTATTAACTGGTTAAAATTAATCTGCATTACTAACAGGTTAAAAATTAATCCGCATTATTAACTGGTTAACACGTGATCCAAATTACTAACCGGTTAATAATTAATCTGCATTACTAACTGGTTAATGTGGATCACTTGTTAACCGGTTAATAATGCGGATTAACTTTTAACCGGTTAGTAATGCGGAATAATGCTTTCCCCCTTCTTCCCTCCCTTCCATTCTCTCTAAAAATAATCAATGGGAAAAATACCCTAGGGTGAGGATATTTTTTTTAAAATGTGTGAACAGGTCCCTCCCTCCTGGCACTCTGTCCTCCCTGCAGGTGGACTTTTCCTCCATCACCCATGGGATATACTGTATCCTTCACTTCTCTGGTGACTAGTAGAAGGATAGCTCCTCAAGGGCAAGGATTCCTGTCTGCTTCGGTTGAATGAATGCATGACTGAATGAATGGTTGGCTAGTACTGCATTTTATTCTAATCAGCAAGAGTCAGGGAAGGAGTTCTTACGCCTGTTTCATACCTGTGTCTTAGTCCACTCAGGCTGCTATGACAAAATGCCATAGACTGGATGGCACTTATTCCTCACAGTTCTGAAGGCTAAGAAGTCCAAGATCAAGGTGCTGGCAGGTCAGTTCTTGGTGAGAGCCCTTTTCCCAGTTTGCAGACGGCTGCCATCCCACTTCGTGCTCAATTGACCTCTTTGTGTATTCCCAGAGAGAGGCAGATTACTACACTAATCTCATTGTGGGGGCCCCACCCTCATGATCCACTAAAGCTAATTCCTCCAAATGCCATCACTATGGAAAGTAAGGCTTCAACATATAAATTTGGGGGAGGGAGGACACAACAGATGGTAAGCTGAGGTCCAGAGAGGTCATCTGGGAACCGGAAGCAGGCCATTATTGCCACCCCCTCCCCACCCCACCCTACCCTCCCAAACCTGCTAGGGAGCCTGGAGTAGAGTCGAGATGGGCATGAGGAAGCAGGGGCCAGATGGCCCTGGATTGCCTTTGTTTGTAGGAGCCCAGAAAGCAGAGTCAGCCTGTGAGCCTAACCTCTACCCCTTCCTGCAGTAATTCAGCTGTTTCCACATTCCATGCCTTAGCCAAAATGGGAAAGGAAAGGGGAGGAAAGGAAAGGAAAGGAAAGGAAAGGAAAGGAAAGGAAAGGAAAGGAAAGGAAAGGAAAGGAAAGGAAAGGAAAGGAAAGGAAAGGAAAGGAAAGAAAAAGACAGTACTATAATATTTTTAAAATGGCCTTAGCTCTGTGAGCTCCAACATGGAAATTGCTGGTTGTGATGTCACAGGCCCTGAGACCGGCTGGGCACCATTTCTGACACTTCACATGGTGGGCTGGGCCCAAGACCGGCACCCTTGCCAGGGCTAGGGGAACCCCTGGGCAGGCAGGAGCTCCATTAACAAGCCTGGGCCCAACCCCAAGTCAGGATGGAGCCAGGCACTGGGCAGGCCGGGAGCACCCTCAGGTAATAGAATGCCCCGCTCGGCCATCCACAGGTTGTAAAGGCCCGCCTCCGTGGGACCCACGGCAGCACTGGGACACACGGGGGGCCAGGACGCTTAGCTGTGTCTTCCCGTGGTGGACAGCGTGCATTGGGGTGGCGCCCTTCCAGGGTCACACAGGCAGGGAGCGATGGTCAGGAGGAGCCTGCACCCTCCCCTCTGATTCTAAATTCCATGGCCCAGGGAAGGGGAGAAGGCATTGTCCTTGCCCAAGAGAAGCCAACAGACTGACACAGGCTGTGAAGGAAGCCACCTGGTCAAGTCCACGTCTTCATTTTACAGCAAAAGAAACTGAGCGGGGAGGGACTGGCCTAAGGTCACTCGGGCACTCCACAGGCCAGATGGCTGACTGCGGGCTCCAGACTCTGGCCGGTAGACTTTCCTACCACATCCTGCATGTAAACAGCTTCTTTTGAGCGGAAGCTCCCCTGTTCCTCAAGAGAAGCCAGGCCTTTCCAGAATCCGGTCTGAGGCTGTCTTCCAGGATCTGCTGTCAAGGCTTCCTCCTCAGGGAACAGCTGTTGGCAAAAGGAGGGAAGGTATTGATTATGGCTGGGGCCCCGGGGAAGAATGGGGTGGGGAAGGGCAGTGGAAGTTTCTCTGAGAAACAAAACCAAGGTGTATTTATTTTCGCTTTTGCGTCTCTCTGTCCTCTCGTTGTTCCGAAGTGACGTAATTCATTACCATATTTGAAAGTGGTAAACTGTTTGATTGGGACTTGTCTGGGAATCCAGGTTGTCTCGGTCCCGACTGGCTGTAAGAACTCGGTCGAACCCTCCCCGTCTCTGGGCCCTTCTTAGAAATGCCAGTACTAAGGCTGCCCCCGAGAGAAGTGAACCACCCTCTGCACTAGCCCTCCTCACCTCACCCCTTTGCTCAGATTCCAGGTCCACCAGGCAATGGCTCCCTGGAGAGAAGGAGGGGGAGGGACCAAGAGCACTTCTGTCAGAGGAAAGGGAGATTGTCTGGCGTTGGTGACAATAGTGTTGGGAGGAGCATCGAACTGGAGTGATCTTAAGGCCAGCCTGTCTGACCCCTGTGGGTGTCTTGAGCAAGGCCAATGTCAGAGCCAGCCAGGTGAGGGCCAGACTGCAGGCTGGTCAATCACCCAGGCCCTGCCACCCAGTGAAATCGGAGTATAGAGTTTAGAACAGCGCCTGCCGTAGAATAAGGAGTCAATAAAAACTGCCAAGTGAGCGTTAGCTGTGGCCTATCTAGACAGCGGGGTGAGTGGTGGGTCCAGAAAGGGAAGAGCGCCTGGATCCCAGCCACCTGCACAGCTGGAGCCCCTGAATCTGGGAGGGACACTGTCTCTGCCATCTGTGGTCACCGAGGGGGCACCTTGCTGACTGTTCTGAAATTGGTATCCCTTTCTTGTCGCCGCCTCTCAGCTCTCCTCTGATGCTCAGGGGTGAAAGGGGGATCATGGCTGTCCATCCCTGAATTATCTCCCATCGCCTATCACTCACCTCCCCCAGCAATGGGCTAACCCTCAGAGGCAGGGCATTCCAGGTCAGGTGGGGCCGTACCATGGTAGGTCAGGGCTAGAAGGTCCTCAGGGTGTGCTTTGCTTGCTCTTCCTCCAAAATGCACACAGGGAAACTGAGGCCCAAAGAGGGAAAGAGACACCCCCCCCCACCCTCCCATCCTGCAGCTCCAGCTCCAGTTTGCATAGCCAGGGAGCCGAAGCTGGGCTGGAGCTGGCCCAGGTCCCATGCTTTTTCCCATCCTCCTCTGCTCTCCCGGGGTCCCTGGAGGCTGCTCCGGAGACTATGCTCCCCCACATTTGTGGCCACATCTCACCTGGTCTTTGTTTGCTCCATCCTCTGTGGCTCTGCCTGGGATAATTCGCAACAAGCAGGGCCAGCCCCCAGGGAGCAGGCCCTAACGCGCTTCAGATGTCCAGGCCCAACTACCTCCAGGCGGGCGGATGCTCAGATGCTCACGCTGATTGCTGACGCCTGGCCCGTGCTGATGGCAGAGAGAGGAGGCTCTCTCTTCCCTTCACAGGTCGCTCACTCCTGGCTTGGCTGCAGCAGGTTCCAGTGTCTCATCCCAGAAACATCGGTCAGCTAGGCTACTTCAAGGAAATCTGAAGAAAGAGGGGGGGGGGAGAGAGAGAGAGAGAAAAAGAGAGAGAGGGAGAGAGAGAGAGAGAGAGAGAGAGAGAGAGAGAGAGAGAGAGAGAGAGAGAGAAAAGGCAGATAAAACTGGAGGACAGATGCATTTTGATCACTTGGGAACTTATTTACTCTTCTTTCAAAACGTTTCTGGGTCTAGAACAGGTCTTTCCTCAAAGTCTCAGCAGGGAGGGGGAAAGAGAGGGTGAAGCCGCTTGTTGATGGCTAGCTCTGTGCTGGCTCAGGTCTGGGCACAAATGTCACCTTCCCCAACCTTCACAAGAACGCTGCAAGGTTAAGGCTGTCATCATCCACTGTACAGATAAGGAAAAGAAGGTTCGGAGAGGTGAGGTGACTTGTCCAAGGTCACACAGCCCATGAGTGGCCAAACTAAGGGTCCAGCTCACACCTGTCAGAGCCTATGTCTACCCTACAGCAAAGTGAGGTGTGTCCAGAAGATCAGATGGCGTATTGTGGTCTCAAAGTTACAGGAATGGTGAGGACCTGTGGGCTGCTCTGGGGTTTCAGACACTGAGGTCGCCTTGGCAGCTGACTCACTCCTCCATCCTGACAAGGTAACAGATTTCACATTTACAACATGGGAATCATCCTCTCAAGTTCAGGTGAAGTAATACCACGATATCATCACTTCCTCAGCAATGCCCAGAACACATTCTAGGAGCAGACCCTCTGCTGGGGGGCATTCCGTGGGCTAGCCTGTCGAAGAGCTTGGATTCAACAGCTCTGCTCCTCGCTCGCTGTGTGACCCTGGGCAAGCTACGTTGCCTCTCTGTGCCTTCATTTCCTCGTCTGTGAAATGAGGGTACTGTTAGTTCCTAAGGTACAGAGTTGTGAAGTTAAATCAGTTATGTTGGTAAAGGGCTTAGAAGGATGCCTGGCCCTAACTGGTTTGGCTCAGTGGATAGAGCCTGCGTACTAAAGGGTCCCAGGTTTGATTCTGTTCAAGGGCATGTACCTTGGTTGTGAGTACATCCCCAGTGGGGGGTGTGCAGGAGGCAGCTGAGCGATGTTTCTAATTCTCTATCCCTCTCCCTTCCTCTCTGTAAAAAAATCAAGTCTATATCTATATCTGTATCTGTATCTGTATCTGTATCTGTATCTGTATCTGTATCTGTATCTATAGCTATAGCTATAGCTATAGCTATATCTATGTGCCTGGCACAGGGTACATACCCAGCACATGTGTTAGCTGATATTGGGCTCAACTTCTTGAGATGGGTCTTATACTTTTCCCAGAAGTGCAGCTGTGGGAACTGAGGTGATGCAGTCCAGTGACTCTCAGACTTGGTGCACATCAGATCACCTAGAGTTCATTGGCATATGGAGGGCTGGGCCCACTCCCAGCGTTTCCGGTTCATGCGTCTTGGCGGGGCCTGAGAATGGCACGTCTAGCATATTCTCGGGTGAGGCTGCTCCTGCTGGCCCAGTGGCCGCACTTTGGGAACGAGTGCTCAGTAGCCACGAGTGTGGCCCATTCTGCCAGGACCGGCGAGGAGGACCTACACTAGCAGAGGCTCAGTCAGTCAGCTGGCATGTGACTTGGGAGTGATTACAGAGAGCAGAAAGGATGTTGGACCAGGAGCCCTGGGGTTCTAGTCCTGAATTTGCTACCAAACCAGCTTTCTCTTGCAGTCTGGGTTTTCTCCTCTGTAAAACCGGGGTGATGATAATCCTTCCTCACAACAGGGGTCTATGCGAGTGGCACACCCCCACAGCAAGAATGATGAGGGGGACTCCAGCTGGTCTGACTCAGTGGATAGAGCGCTGGCCTGCAAACTAAAGGGTCCTGGGTTTTATTCCAATCAAGGGCACATTCCCTGGGTTTCAGGCTCCATCCCCAGTGAGGGGTGTGCAGGAGGCAGCCAATCAATAATTCTCTCTCATCATCCTTGATGTTTCTATCTCTTTCTCCCTCTCCTTTCCCCTCTAAAATATATTAAAAAAAAAAAAAAAAAAAAAAAGAATGATGAGGGGAGGGCCTTAGTGGAAGGTGTCAGGCACCGGGTACCCAAGACCATCCTTCACGCTGTCCTTCCCTCTCGCACTGAGGGCTACAGCTCATTCCCTTCACTTCTTGCTTGAACCTGAGTTTGGAAGATCAAGGCCAGACTGTCCCGGACACCCCGTGGCACTCTGCAGAGGGCAGCATGCTGGCTGTGGCCACAGGCTGTATAAAGGGGCCTGTGTTCAGGCCCATCACCTCCCACTGTGTGCCCGGTGGTTTTCTATTTCAGTTGCTGCAAAAATATCACCTTTGATCTCAGCTTGTGGCTCTTAAAAAAAGAAGAAACCACCAACAGGCTGGGTTTTCATGTTTCCCGCCCCTCCCCGCCCCCCTCACCTCACCTCCAGCTCCCTGCTCTTCTCCCTTCCCCTCCATTCTCTCCCAGCTCATCCCCTCTTCCCTGGAGACCAGCAACCTGGCTGGACAGACCCCTTAGGAACCAGCTTGTCCCTCTTTGGGCCTCTCCCCGGTCTCCACAAGGGCTGTCTCCTGCAGAACAGGATCAGTGAGGGTGGGTGTGCGGAGGCTGCCCTTTCTCCTCCTCCCTCCCTCCTTGACCCTTCCTTTCTGCTCTGAGAGCCAAGGATCTCCAAGATTCCCTGTTTGGCCAGGCCCGGCCACTTCTCCAGCTGCTGCCAAGCGCATGGCATCCGTCACAGCCCTGCATCGGTGAAGTCTTAGGTCTTCCCCGGAGTTAGAGTGAGAACATCAAGGGGGGCCTCAATATATCAACCGTCTTCTCAGAAAGCCCTGTCAGCAACACAGACCTGCCTGGAGGAGTGGCCTTTGGGCCTGACAGCTCTCATATCCCCCCTCCTGGCTCAGTAGGCACAAACACGCCCCTCTGCGCCTCCCCCCTCCCCCTCACCTTTCTTTCTGCAAACTCTGTGGACATACATGTTTACCTCACTCACCACCTGTGACAGATCACCCGGCCCTGGCTGTCCCTCATACTTGGCCTCTGCTCTTG